>NC_089792.1:36630092-36710092 GCF_040412425.1 Macrobrachium rosenbergii | reverse complement strand
GGTTAGTGGATTTAAACTTTTTAAAATTTATTTAAACTTTGCCTTGTGGTTTTGTAATTTCAACTAGTCATGTTTTTAGAATTGTAAAACTTAGTTGTCTCTATTTTGGAATTTTGAAAGTTTTTTAAACTGTGACAATTTTTAAAGCTCTTGACTAATTGTTTCGGCTGTTAAGTTTTGCGTGTGAGTTAAGTTTTGCGTGTGAGTTAAGTTTTGCGTGTGAGTTAAGTTTTGCGTGTGAGTTAAGTTTTGCGTGTGAGTTAAGTTTTGCGTGTGAGTTAAGTTTTGCGTGTGAGTTAAGTTTTGCGTGTGAGTTAAGTTTTGCGTGTGAGTTAAGTTTTTGCGTGTGAGTTAAGTTTTGTGTGTGAGTTAAGTTTTGCGTGTGAGTTAAGTTTTGCGTGTGAGTTAAGTTTTGCGTGTGAGTTAAGTTTTGCGTGTGAGTTAAGTTTTGCGTGTGAGTTAAGTTTTGCGTGTGAGTTAAGTTTTGCGTGTGAGTTAAGTTTTGCGTGTGAGTTAAGTTTTGCGTGTGAGTTAGGTTTTTCTTTGTCCACTTCCCAAGTCCACCTTTGCCGGGGGTGGCGGTGCACCTGCCAGGCAAAGGTGGACTTTTACTGTTTTGCATGGTGACTTGGTCACCATGCACAACAAAGGTTCATAAACAAGCATGGTGACTTTGTCACAATGCACAGTAAATTTCAAACTAACCAACATAACAGGTTAGAACTTCATGGTTGATAGTTTTGTGTAGCTAGTGTAGCTAGGACTTGGGAAGTTAGATATGTAACTTGAAAAATAGGATAGGCTAGAATAGGGTAGAGATTGTGCTAATTTTATATAGATGCAGGGGTTAAGATAAAGGTAAACGCTCAAGTCTATATCTTAAGGATGCTGGGAATAGACGGGGGTAAAAAACGCGATAGTCAGACCTAGGGAGACAATTTGACAGTGTAAGGTATTAGTAGCAGAGGGTATTACATTACTTGAGGCCTTTGTTTGGTCATGAGATATAAGTTTGAATGTATTAGTGCAGCTGAGAATAGGGTAGGGTAACTTGTTTACTTTTATAACTTAGAATTTCATTCCCACCAGTAAATAGGAACTAAACAGGTATAGAATTTCATTCCCACTAGTAAATAGGAACTAAACAGGTAAACAGGTAATAGGTGGATCATAAGTTTTTTTAAGAGACCTAGGTCTTGGGATGTTATTTTTTTGACACTGATGTCGTGGACTTGTCAGGTATTCTAATAGGTTGGTTGATAGTGGAAATTGTAATTCAAATTTGGGCATTCTTGTTAATGTTACGTCAATGCGCTCAACACCTCCACCCTCCCCCCCTCTTACTCTTCAAGCAAAGCTTTCATGTTAGGAAATCGACAGTACAGATTGCATTGCATATTTTCATTGACCCCTAGCTTCATCAAAGTTTCCTCCAGCGCTGAAGCTTGCTTCGGAAACCCCTTTCTTATTCGGAATTCCCCAACTTCATTTTTTGCCCCATTGGGTTGTGCAGTAGCAATCCCTTAAGACTAGATACTAAAGGACGAAAGTTGCCAGATAATGTTTGGATTGCATGGCACTTTTCATAGTTATGTAGCACTAAAGTTAGATGCGGTTGTTACAGTGTAAGATTGGTGCCCTATTAAATTTGTCTTAGTAAGTTAAGTATACCTTAATTTAACCAGACCACTGAGCTGATTAACAGCTCTCCTAGGGCTGGCCCGAAGGATTGATTTATTTTACGTAGCTAATAACCAATTGGTTCCGTAGCAACAGGACCTACAGCTTGTGTGGAATCCGAACCACATTATACAGAGAAATGAATTTCTATCACCGAAATAAATTCCTAATTCTTCACTGGCCGGTCGCGAGATTCGAACTCGCGGCCAGCAGTGCTAGCTGAGAACGGAACCCACTAACCCAACGAAGAATATATCTTAAAGAATGGCACTCGATACTGTTATCTTTTTGGGAGTTTGTTCCTTCAATGGTAGTAATATATGGGATTGTTAATGTGAAAGTTGATGGCAGTTTTGAAGTAACAATACTAATACTGTACATGGGCTTGTTAATGGGAAAGTTTACTCATACGATATAGTATTATAAAAAAAACCTTCGAATAGCTGCTGGGACTAACTGAACAAGCTATTTTCATTTAAAGGTAGGTTATGTCATGGAAACTTAATATATTCTAAAACCAAACAAACTATTCTTATGCACAGGCCCTTGGTGTAGCTGCAGCAGACCATAACATCGACACTAATACTAATGGAAAGCAACGCTTTTCGTTAAGACTGAATATCCCGTGACGGTTCGAAGCTCACTAAATTCGGTTACCCTGACAATTGGAACTCAACTTGTAGACGCTGTGCATATCCTGTGAGGATTAGAAGTGGTCTAAATTCGATTACCGAGGCCACTACGGTAGAATTCCGCTTGTAGATGCTGTGCATATCCTGTGAGGATTCGAAGCACTCTAAATTCGGTTAACCAGACAACTAAAACTTGTAGATGCTGTGCTCTACCTACTATTCATTTTTTTTAATAATCCGACTACTTTGGATATGTAATAGTATTTACGTGTATGAAGACCAGCATAATATAAATGTCTGTAAACCCTTGTCCATTTCTTTAACCCTAAAATGTCATGTGATGGGGTAGACTTTGTAATACCTCTTGAAAAACAATGTCCTATGAAATCAAAGGAATGGTAGTTACTGATTGGTTGGTTAACAAAAGTAAGATGGAGAAATTGATGAGAAATGAAGTAACTGAAATAATGGTTTTTAATTCTGAGGAGATTCTAGTTTATTAACCTCGAGTTTTGGTGATTACTTGCAATAGTCTATGCAAATTTAAACTATTCGGCAAAGTGTATTGTATTTTGACCCCACTGGTGACGGGAATAATCACTGTTTATTAATATCATTCCTTATGATCCGAAGATCGCATTCGGCTGAGAACACTTGTAAAGTGACTTGAGCGATGATAGTTCTAAGTGAAAATTCACTTTGACATGAGATACCGCCAAGAAAATATTTTAAAAGGATCTTAAGGGGTTGAATTGAGTCAAAATTGCCATGTAACGGTTATAATTAGTTGTAAAACAAGTTAAGCAGGCAGCAAATTCTCAAAAGTGATTGTAATTTGTCCCGAGAGCGGTTATTGCTTATGCCTATAAATTGTTGAAATTACTGTGACTGTCGATGGTTACTACAACACAGGCTTTAGCGTTGGATTTGTATGTATCGGGTAAGTGAGGCGATTGAAATAAAGGATTTTTGCATAATGCATTGTTTAATTAGTTGGTGGCCTTGTCTCTGGCTCTAAAGTTTTTAATGTTAAAATTGCTCAAAGGATTTCGTGATGGGGGTTGTGCTTCTGGTCCTTGGCAAAAGCCCATCTCTTGGTAACACTTAGTTTCAGAATTGCAAGTGAATTGGGTTCGCTTTAGAATTGAGAGCGCCAGGACAAAAACTTTAGAAAATCGGTCTTCCTTTTATCCTGGCTACGATCCGCAAACTCCCGATAGCTAAGGGTAGTCACGTAATTCTGGCTTCACGTCTGGTTTTCAATATTATGTCTATACAAAATGAAAAGCCAGAAAATATCGAGCACCCTTTTCGTCGGTTTGTTTCAAAGATATTTCCTTCCATGGCCTAGTAATGAATGATTAATGCTGATAACTTGTCAATTATTAACCAGCTAACTACTGAGTTATCCGCCAGCCGATTACAGAATTATCACCACGTGAAAACCTGTCCTAAAATACTTCTGCCTCTTTCATCACTGATTCGCCCATATGTTTGGTGCCAATTTGCAGGATTTTGATATTTTGGTTGCCCAAATGATATGACTAATCCCCAAATTCGCCCAGATGAAATGCGCCCGAATAAAGGTCACATTGTTATGGTGGACGGTAATAAAATCACAGGAATAAAGTCACAGAAAAAAAGTAAATTTTATGGCAAAGTTCAGATTTGTGGTAAAAATCAGTAGAACAAATATTACGCAAATTTTGTATATTTTTTTCTGTAAATGTTCTGATGTGTAAAACAAATGCAAAGAATTGAGTAAATTCATAGGATTACACCCAAGATAAATAAGAAGTAAGCAAAAATACTGCAATGATAAACTTAATTACCGCAAATGAAAGCTGATTCCTTGCGATGCACCAAAACCAATGATAATAAAATAGAAAACATTTATTTTTGTGGATGAAACCTTGTAAGTACATCTGGAATAAAGCCACATGTACTGAAAGTGTCAAAGTACATTGTCATGTGAATGTCTTAATTTTCATTATTTCAGGGATGTATGTACACAGCAAAAGTAAGCTACAGTTAGCCTACTTATTGTTCCATACTTAACCTAGACGGCAGAGAGGATTAGCGTATCCAGGTGGCCGAGTACGGACAGCAATTGTGGGCTTATAAGATCGCCCATTTTGTAAACAAGTTAACTTATTTTATGTATATAGGTGAATTTGCTCGCTCTAGATAAAACCCTTACTGCTGTCCGTTGCTGAATTCATAAACAGTGTGACGACAGATAGATCCGCATAACCCTTTAGGCCTTTAGGCTGAATATAGATTCGTGTGTACTCCCATGCTTCTAGGAATTTCACACCATTAGATATGTATAAATGTCTACTAGTCATTATTATAAAAATACAGATAGCTGTGTACACGAGAGGGAGAAAAAGTCAAGTATTTCAACTGGAATAGGTTTGGCTTTGTATTGAAACATGATTATATGGGAGTCACTTGTCAAGTGTTTGTCAATGCCCAAGATATACTTTGTTTTCTTTCCTTAGCTATGTAATTATTATTATTATTATTATTATTTTTTATTATTATTATTATTATTATTATTTAAAGAATGATTTGAAGTTCAAAATACATACACACACACATACATATAATGGAGTCAGCGTAAGACCTTCCCAGGGGCAAAACAATGTTTTGAAGTTCAAAATGCCCACATATATATAAATATATTATATTATATATATATTATATATATATATATATATATATATATATATTATATATAATATATATAATAGTTTATATAATATATATATATATATATATATATATATACATACTTATAGTATTTATATATAATATTTTATATATATATATATATATATATATATATAATATATATATATATATTTATATATATATATATATATATATATATATATATATATATATATATATATATATATATATATAATGAGTTCAGCGTAAGACCTTCCACGGGCAAAAAACAATGTTGAAAAATCGAGAAAAAGTCAGTCAGTCCCAAATGGGCTAATCCGGTTAAATATTTTCACATGTAATGCCATAATATATATTATACAATGATGTCAATATGTAAAAGTTGTGTATTGCCAGTTAATAACTAATTTTAAATATTTTCTTTTACTTTTTTATTGGTTATGACTTAAATTATGACTGACTTGATTGTTTTTGTTTGATTACCTGACATCTTTCCCGGACAAAATTGTGAATTTTTCCCTGTGACTTTATCACCGGTCACCACAAGTTAATGTAACTTTTCCCTGTGACTTTTTATCCTAGTTAAAATTACGACTTTTTCCTGTGACTTTTTCTCTAGCCAAAATTACGACTTTTCCTGTGACTTTTTCCTGTGACTTTATTAGTTGGACACCGTATAACCAAGTGAAGGGTAAACTGTTCAAACTTTAATTAAGTGAATACAGGACATAAAGTTCGTAGAAGTGAATTACAGAAGGACCTTTTAGTTTATAAACATATTACAAAGGTAAAGAAATGTGTTATATACAGTTTTTTTTGTGTGTGCGTATGATGGGAATGTGACTGAGGAGGGATTTGGGTTTGTTACTCGTTGGATGGGTCGTTATCGTACTTGGCTAGCACTCTGCTGGGCCCGCGTTCGGCTCTCCGGCCGTCAGTGAAGAATTAGAGGAATTTATTTCTGGTGATAGAAAATAATTTCTCGGTAAAATGTGGTTCGGATTCCACAATAAGCTGTAGGTCCGTTGCTAGGGTGTTGGTTCTTAGCCACATAAAATAAGTCTAATCCTTCGGGCCAGCCCTAGGAGATCTGTTAATCAGCTCAGTGGTCTGGTTAAACTAGGGTATACTTTTTGGGGTTGTTACTTATATTTACATTGCTTAGTTACTTAAGGGGTGGCTAATTATGTACATTATATTTACATAATATAATTACATTGGGTAACTACATTATTACATTAGTTTCACATTGTTTCTTGTTCTTATGGGTCTGATAAATTTAGTGATTTCTTCTGAAGTATTTGGTTGGTGATTATTATGGGAGTGACCTTGACCTTGCGTATACAAAGTAAAACGTCGCACAATGGTCTGGAAATAAATACTGCTGTGCTTTGTTATTGACTCACTACAATGAAAAGCTGGACATTTTTTAATCTACTGTAGCCTGCAATCCATTCCGCTCACATACCCACGAGAACGCTTACACACACAACCACACAGACACACACACATATACATATACATACAGTGGTTAATAATCTGTGTTGAACATATCGAAATGAACTACAATTATATGATAGCCATGTAGAGTGTAGAGGAACTGAAGACCACGAGGAAAATGACAGCAGGTGTCCAGGGAATAGTGACAGATTAGGAATGGGGAACTCTTTGTGGTCAAAACAACCATGATAATGCCACCGGCTGATTGCTTGTTAGAATGGGATCCGCTGGACGTTTAATTTACAGTTTGAAAAGGTGCTTTACACTTGCCCACTCACTCAACAGCTCCCTGGGCAGCATATGGAAAATTTATATATATATATTTATATGTTTTATATATAATATATGTTACAGTAAGGACTATATAGATTATTAAACATTTGCAATGTTTAGTGAGAATAACATCAATGTCACATTAAACACCTTTTTCTCTGGTCTAAACTCTCTCAGCTCTTCTCTCTAAATCTCTCAGATGGGATTATAAAGGTTGATTTTGTGGACATTCCCATTCTCAGTTGTTTATTCACTATTCATGGACATCAGCTGTCATTTTCCTCGTGTTCTTGAGTCCCTCTACACTCAATAATTATAGTTCATAACCAGGAAAAATATTTAGTTGCATGTTTACCAGAAAAATTATTTCAGCAAACAGATTATATATATTAAATATATATTATATATATATATATATATATATATATATATATATATATATATATATATATATATATATATATATATATATATATATATATATATATATATATATATATATTTATATACCAATGAATATAAAATTAGAGTCCCATAAAGACTATTCAAACATTTTTCTGCTATAGTCTATTTCAAGCACTTTTTTTGTTTCTGTTCACTAGTAGAATTGGATAGATGAAATTTACAGAGGGTATATATACAAAGCATATAGGTGTGGCATTAAGCCTCCGATGGTATGAGATGGTGACCGTACAAAAGAAAAGATGCTGGAATCTGCCATCATCAATCAAACCAACAATATGAACTTGTCAGGAGGACATTGGAAATCGGACAAACATCCGCTTTAATCCCCATTGTCCTGAAGAAGATGAGAATCTGAAACGCGACCTCCAGAATTTCTCAAACGGGAGTTAATGAGGCCAAAACCACTAGGGAATTGGTTATTCTCCTCCTTCTTAAGAAATTGGTCACCTTCATACCATAGAAACAGGCTTAATGCTGGACACCTATATGCTTTTGTTATCTGTTTGTAACATTTCATCTGTCCATATTCTGGTACCAGTGAACATTTCATGTTACAGCAAGCCCAACATCACTGAAACATACAGAAGTAATTTTGCATTTTGTGTTTTTTTCTTAAAATTAGGATGAATTGATATTCACCATATTACAGGAAAAGATGAACATTCATTTATACAGTATATATAGCCATATATAAAAATGATATAATTATATATGCATAGTTGGATATATATATATATATATATATATATATATATATATTTGCATGAATATATTTATTTATTTGTGTGTGTTTCACAGTGTGTATGTATCTTTAGACATAGAGAAAAAGGGAAATGGATTGCATGACGCAGTGGATTAGAAAAATTTTCAGCTTTTTATTTTGATGAGTCAATAATATATGTACTACTTAGTTATTGAAGAAGACATTTATATGACATTTCGTTGTATACTTTTGTTTCAGTTATATCTTTATACTTTTTAAAATAAATTAAATTTATTCTCTAGTCGGCAATGAATTAGAATAATTCGATGGAAAAAATAAATTAATAAAAATGAAGAGGAGTTTGCATGTATCTCGATCGTGTGAATGCCACTCGTTTTCGTCAACAATATGATCGGACGAAGGCGTTGTTTACCTTGTCCATAATAAGAGGTTATCATTTCAGGGAAATGGAGTTTTAATTTCATGATGGCAGTGATTTGCTGAGGTCTCCTTCTGAAGAGCAAATGTCAAAGGGATTCCAATATTTCAGATGGAGGCAAACTTTTAGAAAGCCATCTTAGAAAGAAATTTTTATAAATATATATTATATATATATATATATTATATATATATATATATACTTTATATATATACTGTATATATATACATATATATATACACACAAACATGTATTATATATATATATATATATATATATATATATATATATATATATGTATATATATATATATATATATGCTTTATATATATATATATATATATATATATATATATATATATATATATATATATATATATATATATATATACATATATGTGTGTGTGTGTGTGTGTGTATATTATTGAAGGAATAAAACACTGTTCCTGATATGGTCAAAGCGTCTCCTCTTGTATTACTTATGAAATTCTCTACTACGTTTTGAAGATGGACATTTTAATTTATAAATGGTCACACTTATGCAACATATTCAAATTTTTCTTTTTACATAAGAACTTTTTATGAAAAATATTTATTAACCTACACATTTTATAATAGCACTCAATCATAATTTACTTATGATTTATAAATATGATACGGTTTAGATGTTATCAATAAACATATTCAGTTATACATGACAAGTTTCAATTGTTCATTCATATAAATATTAGTCATTATACGGACCCTTCTAAAAAACCGATGAACAGAGAATTTAATATTAGAGAAACCAAAACACTGATGAATAAACATTATATACATGTATATGTGTGTGATCACCAATCCATATACCCAGCCTTTATGGAACTCCTGTTAACTTTGGCAGTAAATGTCAATATATATATATATATATATCGTTATATATATTATATATATATAAATATATATATATATATATATAAGGCAATTATATATATCCAGTATATATATATCATATATAGATCGTATTTATATATATATTATTCTACATATAAAATGTTTTTTTTGACTGGGGACAGAAACACTGGATTTTATCTTTATTTATATATTCAATCACGTTCCATATTTTGTGATTCAGTTATTATAAAATACATATATATATATATGTATATATATAAATAATATATATATATATATATATATTTATACAATTTTTATTTATATATATTATATAATAATGTGCAAACAAATCATTCATTTTATGAAGTATCCCGCTTTATTATATCTCCGTTGAAATGAGCAAATAGCCTGAAGGGAATTTATATAGTGATATATATTGGAATATCTTGGATATATATGCGACGTCAAACCTATTCAGCGACTCCGGTATGACGTAAACCATTGAGCCATTGATGGCTCAATGGTTTACGTCAACTGTGTATAGTCGCTGAATAGGCTTTCGTTGGGTTCGTGTCCCCACGATTCCAATTCATTTATCACTATATATAAATTCCCCTTAGGCGACAATATCTCCAACGGAGATATACCGAGGTATAAATATATTTATATATTCATCAGACATTTGTAAATGGGAAATGATTTGTGTAGCTATATAAATTCATAGTATATATATATATATATATATATATATATATATATATATATATATATATATATATATATATATATATATATATATATATATATATATATATATATTGTGACAAAGTGTCCAGTGTCTGTTCTTCAAATCAAACCTGGTATCTAAGTGCTTGATATTTGATTACCAAACTTACTATTTATTCGACAATTTATAGTTACCTCACAACAGCCAGACACCTGAAACCTCATCACACATACAAACGACTGATTTCTCTAAAGGCAACAGTGATCCCTTATAAAACTTATCAATCATCAAAGAAACAGATTCAAGTTCATTAAAACAGGTGTGAGGTAAAATCAAAGGGCATCACCCCAATAACATTATAAAAGTTCAAGTATTTCTATTTATTTCATTTTCCTGGTTCGAGCTCACTTCAATTACTTGAAGGAAAACATCTCACTTATCACTCTATCTCTAATTCAAATCAAAATTACTGGTGGGTCAACAAATGAAACTCTGAGATAGTAATTTTAAATATAAAAATTTATTTCTAAATTCAAAGATTATACATGATATTAACAGTCTCAGGGAAATTATTATTACTTGAAAACAAAACAAAATTGTATTAAATCTGAATTAATCATCAGTCAAAATTAGATCAGAAATTAATTTATTAATAAATAAAAAATTATTCAAGTAAAATTTAAAATTTAAATTGTTGAAAGTGACAACACAGAAATATTCTCTGTTAAACAAAATAAAGAATTCAAATATAAAAAATGTACAAAAGACACAGAAATCTAGCAAAAATTAAGGTAAAAAATAAAGCAAAAAGCAAAATAGGAAATACACGTATATGTATAAAAAAATTCTTCAAAAGATAAAGCATAAAACATATAACATGAAGAAATATTAAAAAGGAAAAAAATGTCTTTACATATAATCACTGTAAATATCATTTTAGTGCACTAAAACCAATAATTATGTTACAATACCTTAGTACCAAGTTTTTGTGTCTTTAATCAGGTGCCGTTACACACACACTTAATAAAACATACTGTTCAGATAACTCAGACACATTTACTACAAAATTAAACAGTTAAAGGTTACAAGTGACCATCATCTACCAAAATATCAATTACGTTACAACAGGACATTGTAGAAGTCCCGAGAGCGAGCGAGAGAGAGAGAGAGTATCGCTTCTCTCTTCCCAACACAGCTATAGGTCTCAGAATGAAGCCCCTTCATAAGGGCGTCTTAGACGGTTGGGCAGGGCATGGCCCTACGAGTGCATGAACGGCTTTTAGTGAGTAAAACTCTTTAAAAGCGATAATTAGAGAGAGAGTGGAATTACAGTGAACAATAATATTTATCATTACATAGTTTCAGAACAAGAGAATCTCTAGTTATTACAATAAGAATGAAAAATATCGTTTCATGAAAAATTCCTGAACGATGTTAGGCAACTTTCCCAATACCGTCCACAACATCTTGTACACTAATGGAGTTATACGAGAAGGTGTTATCTCAGCAGTTTTGAATACTGACTAAACAAATCGCGACTCTACAGTACAGCGAACAACGGCTCACTGTCTCTCTCCACCCACGCATACGTCCTCTCTCAGCCCATACAGCATTTAATCACTGCAACTTTACGTTAACTCTCTATGGCACGTGTGCATCTGAACATAAGATTATACAGCATACAACAATACACACATACACATGGGGAGATTACTGCATTATGAAAACCACAGCATAAGACTCCTCCCCCCAGAAGATTGGTTATCCCGGGGTTGAATCCAACGATTCACAACGGGATAAGTAATCAGCAACCATGTTGTTCTTACCTGAAATATGCTGTAGTTTAATATTATAGGGTTGCAAGCACAGAGACCACCGGGTGAGTCTCTGGTTGTGATTCTTGATCTGCTGTATAAACATGAGCAGATTGTGATCAGACAACACTAAAATTTCTTCATTCCTAGGTCTGTTCACATACACTTCAAACTTTTTCAATGCCGTGATTAAGGCTAGAGTTTCTTTTTCTGTTGTGGAATACACTTTCTGATGCTTTTTCAATTTCGAAGACATGAAACATACGGGATGCAAAAGTTCACTTTCATCTTCTTGAAGTAGTACAGCTCCAATTCCACAGTCAGAGGCACCAACTTGTATCACAAATTTCTTATTGAAGTCTGGAGCCCGAAGTCTTGTAGTTAAAATGGCTTTTACCTTCTCAAAGGATTCTTGACATTCTGTAGTCAAACAAACTTAGCTTTGGGACTAGTTAAGTCTGTTAAGGGGGCTACTACAGCTGAGAAATTCAGGCAGAAACGTCGATAGAATCCTGCCATGCCCAAAAATCTCTGTAGCTGTTTTCTAGTAGTAGGTGGGGTAGCCTTATGGATACCTTCTACATTAGCATTTACTGGAGCGAGAATGCCTTTCCCAACTTCAAACCCAAGATACTGCACAGTTGCCTTCCCGAACTCAATCTTTCTCTAGGTTGACTGTTAGTCCTGCTTCCTTAGTTTCTTGAAAACTTTCCTCAGGATCTTCAGATGTTTTTCCCATGTTGTTGAGTAAATGACTATGTCATCCAGATATACACCTACTCCTTCTATGGACCCTAGCAGTTGATCCATCACTCGTTGAAACATTGCAGGTGCATTCATCAGACCAAATGGCAGAACAGTATACTGATAAAGTCCAAAAGGAGTAATAAAAGCTGACAGCAACTTAGCATTCTCATCTAAGGTAATTTGATAGTATCCCTTCAACAAGTCTATCTTGGAGACAAACTTGGCTTTCCCAACATTATCAAGTAACTGATCTATAAGAGGCAAGGGATAATTGTCAGCCACACTGATGGAATTCAGTTTCCTATAATCAGTACACATCCTAAATGAGCCATCTGGTTTCTTCACTAACACACATGGAGAACTGTAGTGACTTGAACTGGGTTCTGCTAATCCATGCTGTAACAAATATTCGACTTCTTTCTTCAAAACATCTTGATGATAAGGTGATAGGTGATAAGCCCTCTGTTTGAATGGTCTGCCATCTTCTTGGATCTTGATCTCATGCTTGATCAGATCAGTACACCTAGGTACGTCTGCAAATAGTTCTTTGGTGCTTCAAATCACTTCACACAACTCACCACCTTGCTCAACACTCAGATGTTTCAGTTTATCCTCCAATTTTCCAAAATTGAAGAATTATTCATCTTGTTTCAGCTCCCAATTCATATCCATTGTCGTCTTCTGTAGTTGAAGTTGTCTGGGTTATTGACACAGTTTCCATTTTGGTTTCTGAGAAGTAAGGTTTTAAGAGGTTTACATGTATCTTCCTTTTTCGTCTTCGTCTTTCTGGTGTTTCAGTTACATAAGTTCTATCACTTAACCTCTCAATTATCTTGTAAGGACCTTGAAACTTGTTGGAAAGGGGAAATCTCGTGACAGGCAGAAACACTAACACTTGTTGACCAACACTAAAACTTCTTAGCTTAGTCTTCTTATCATCTCCTTTTCATTTTCTCTTGACTCAGTTTCAGATTTTCTAAAGAGAATTTTCTAATCTCTTCCAATCTTTTCCTCAAGTTCTTTACATACTCTCCTTGGACTTCCACTGGATTTTCTTCCCAATTTTCTGCAAGAATTTTCAATGGTCCTCCCACTTCTCTACCAAAAATCATCTCATTAGGTGAACAACCCATGCTTTCTTGATAAGCATTCTTAATTTCAAATAACATCAATTGTACACCAACATCCCAGTCTCTGCCTGACTCAGAACAATACTGAGTCAGCATACTTTTCAACGTCTGGTGAAACCTTTCCAAGGCTCCTTGAGTCTCTAGGTGATACACAGTGGATAACTGTTGTTTCACTACTAACAAGTTCATCACATCCTGAAACAGTTTGGAAGTAAAATTGGTTCCTCTATCACTTTCTACAATCTCTGGTATCCCAAACTTTGAGAAAAACTCCACTAGTTTCTCAGCAATTATCTTGGCAGATATGTTTCTAACAGGGATTGCCTCAGAATATCTTGTCACAGGACACATCAATGTTAGCAGATACTCATGACCCTTCTTCGTCTTCGGCAGTTGTCCAACCATATCTATAATCACCTTCCTAAAAGGTTTTCCTCTAACTTCTATAGGTTGCAGGGGGGCTTTCTGAATGGTTTCATTTGGCTTTCCAGCTATCTGGCAGGTATGACACTCCCGACAGAACTTGCTAACATCTTTGTGAAGTCCAGGCCAGAAAAAGTATTTCATTGTCTTCTCCACAGTCTTCCTGATTCCTGTATGTCCAGACTCATAAGCTACTGCTACCACTTGCTTCCTCAATGGACGTGGGATCAAAATTTGATGATATTCACCCCATTCAGCATCTCCTGGTATATCTGCAGGTCTGTGCTTCCTCATCAGCAAACCTTCCTTCAGATAATAACAGTTAGGAGTTTGTTGCATCTCTTCTTGATCAACAACTCTGAAAAACAACTCAGCTAAGGATACATCCTTCTTTTGCAGTTCCATTAGCTTCTCTCTGGTCACCTGACCAACTTCAAGGGTTGAGCTCTCAATATCTGCTAACTCAGCTACTGTAGTTTCACTGATATCTTCAGGAACATCTTGACTACTCAGTCTCTTCAGGGATGACAGCTTCTTCTTGGGAAACCTCTTCTTGGTCAGCATTAGGGGAAACATCATTTCCCTGGAACAACTCTTCTAAGCTCAAAGATCCTTCTTGAGTGGGTAAATCCTCAGCCTCTTCACTTACAGGCATATTCCTCTTCATACTCCTAGTAGTCACACAGCTAGGAAACAGGTGGGGGTTATTCTTCTCTAAATCTGCCATAGGACTAATCCTCAATGGTTTGTCTGTCACTATAGGACAAGGAACAAGTGGCACACTACCAACTTCATTCCCTAACAGAACATGTACACCTTCAACAGCCAGTGAGTCCTTTACGGCAAAATCAACATCTCCTGTCACTAATTCACATGACAGGTGTAAGCAGCATATAGGAGTTACCTCTTCTCCTCCTATACCCTTCAAAATAACAGAATCTCCTGTAAGATTCTCCTCCAACGGGGAGTGAGCACCATTGACTACCACACTATGGTTGCTCCCTGTATCACGTAACACCTTGACTGGTACCTGGACACTTCCTCCTGGAGTTGTCAGCGTACCCTCGTAGATATATGGCTTAAAAGCCTCCAAACTGCTCAGCCACTCACTGCTTGAAGTTACATTTCCACTGGCAGCTAAACACTTAGCTTGTTTAGTTTCAGTCTTCACTGAAGCTTGACTCCTCCCACATTGTTCTTTGTAGTATGTTTCACCTGGTCACTTCTTACTACTTGACCAACTGGTTTAGACTGCCAATGTGTCTGATGACACTCCCAACTGAAGTGTCCGGCTCTTCCACACTTGTAGCAGACAACACCAGGCTTCTGTAATTGCCTTGCAACATTATTATATCAGGATTTTACATTAGTTTCCTGAGGGATATTACCCTGCATTGACTTGGTATTACCACTTGTAGGATTCCCATTAAATCTGCTCCTGAAATTTCGATGAGACCTAAAACCTGTGCGTTGATTCTGGTACTTAACATTATAGTTCCTTCTGCTGCTAATGATATTATAATCTTCACTAAGTGTAGCAGCTTTGTCAAGTTTATTCACCTCTCTCTCTCTCAAATAGGCTCTTATGTGTTCAGGAATTCCCCTAAGGTATTGTTCAAGATCTTCAAATGTTTTAACTTTAGCAGCCTCCAACCATCGTTTAAAACATCTTCTCACTTTGTAGGCATAATCCAAGAAAGTTATCTGGTCATCCTTTCTCAAAGATCTGAATCTTTCATTATAATATTCAGGGGTCATCTGGTAAACTTGTAGCACATTGTGTTTAAGTACCTTGTACTCTTTACACTGATCAGCTGATAAGGCTAAATAGGCACTTCTTCCTTTACCAATAAGAACATTCTGTAACAAGACTGACCATTTATCCTCTGGCCATCCCATTCCTGCAGCCACTTTTTCTAAGTGATCAAAAAAACTCATCTGGAGCTTCTTCTGTAAACTTTGAATTAACTTCTGCACTCTTACTACATCAAATACAGGGTCTGAATCACCTTGAGTAAGATTAGATGGTGTTTAACTGAGCAATTCAGCTGTAGCTTTCAACCTTTCCATCTCTCTCATGTGTCTAGCTATTTCTCTTTCTTCTTTCTTCTTCTGCTCTTTTCCTTAATTCTTCAGCAGCTTTCTCTTCTTCTCTTTCTTTTCTTTCTCGTTTTTCTCTGTCTTCTCTTTCTCTTTCTGCCTGCATTTTCAGCTTAATCAAATTTCCTTCTGCTTCTAGACGTCTAAGCTCTGCTTCTGCATCATTTTTCTCTTTCTTTTGCCCATGTTTATCTATAAGTTCTGCCTCAGCTGCGTTCAACAACTCTTGTGCCTCTCCTAGCTCTTCATCTATTTTACCAATGCTTGGATTGCAGTGAATTTTATTTGTGCCTTTACCATGTTGGCAGACACCTGACCACCACATGCTACTGCTATCTCACTCCACTGTGCTTTAGTCAGAGTGATTTCAGATAACTCTTGGATGGAGGGATTTGTTAAAAATTCCTGAACGTCGAATAGAGCCATTTTTTCAATTAACAATTCAATATGACAACAATTCAGCACAATAAAATGCAAAAAACAATTATATGGTCACTCTCCTCATAAAATGAACAACTATATGGTCACTCTCCTAATAAAATACGTCCCTAACACCACCAGTATAAACCAGAGTGATATTTTTTATCTGTTTTCCCGGGGTCTTGGGCACCATTTATGTATGTGACGAAGTGTCCAGTGTCTGTTCTTCAAATCAAACCTGGTTTCTAAGTGCTTGATATTTGATTACCAAACTTACCATTTATTCGACAATTATAGTTACCTCACAACAGCCAGACACCTGAACCCTCATCACAAATACAAAACGACTGATTTCTCTAAAGGCAACAGTGATCCCTTATAAAACTTATCAATCATCAAAGACAACAAGTTCATTAAAATAGGTGTGAGGTAAAATCAAAGGGCATCACCCCAATAACATTATAAAAGTTCAAGTATTTCTATTTATTTCATTTCCCTGGTTCGAGCTCACTTCAATTACTTGAAGGAAAACATCTCACTTACCACTCTATCTCTAATTCAAATCAAAATTACTGGTGGGTCAACAAATGAAACTCTGATATAATAATTTTAAATACAAAAATTTATTTCTAAATTCAAAGATTATACATGACATTAACAGTCTCAGGGAAATTTATTATTACTTGAAAACAAAACAAAATTTGATTAAATCTGAATTAATCATCAGTCAAAATTAGATCAGAAATTAATTTATTAATTAATCAAAAATTATTCAAGTAAAATTTAAATTGTTTAACAAAACTTGTGGAAAAAATTTTAATTCCCAAGTGTTAAACAAAATAAGGCAAATAAATCAATCATATAAAAATGTGGATACAAAAGACACAGAAATATACTCTGCAAAAATTAAATATAAAAAAATGTAAAGCAAAAATTAAGGTAATAGCTAACACACCACATATATGCATAAAAGTTAAAGGTTAAAGTGACCAAAGTCACCAAAATATTAATTACGTTACAAAGGACATTAAAAAAGTGAGAGCGTAGTGAGAGAGAGAGAGAAATATTTTCTTCTTCTCAACATGGCAATTAGGTCCCAGAATGAAGCCCTTTGTAAGGGTGTCTTAGACTGTAGGGCACTGGGGGCATGGCCTACAATTGCATGAACAGCTTTTAGTCGAGATCTTTATTTTATAAAACTCTTTAAAAGCGATAATTAGAGAGAGAGTGGAATTACAGGTAACAATAATATTTATCATTACATAGTTTCAGAACAAGAGAATCTCTAGTTATTATAATAAGAATGAAAAATATCGTCTCATGGAAAATTCCTGAACAATGTTAGGCAACTTTCCCGATACCGTCCACAACATCTTGTACACTAATGGAGTTATACGAGAAGGTGTTATCTCAGCATATGTCCTCTCTCAACCCATACAGCATTTAATCACTGCAACTTTACGTTAACTCTCTATGGCATATGCGCATCTGAACATGATATTATACAGCATACAACAATACACACATACACAGGGGAGATTAACGTTATGAAACCACAGCATAAGAATATATATATATATATATATATATATATATATATATATAATATATATATATATATATATATATATATATATATATAATTACACACACACACACACACACACACACATATATATATATATATATATATATATATATATATATATATATATATATATATATATATATATATATATATATATATATATATATATATATATAATCATATTCACTATCAAAGTTGTACAGTGGTTTACGCATTTTGTGGGTGTAATGGAATCTTGCACAGGTTGTAAATGCACCTGGACCACAATATAATCCACCTGTACGATAATGTTGACATATATTGAAGAATACGTCAAATTTATGTTTGATGGTTCTCTCAGTAATTTTGTATTTGCCCACATTTTTGTTGTACATTGAACAACATTACTGTATATATTGGCCTTCATAAAGGATTTATTTCTTTTAAATTAGAAATAATTCATTAGCGTTTACTAATTGGCATCATTATAAACTATGGCTCGGAGAGACGTTCTCGATTTCAACACGTGATTGAACGCAGCTAGTTTATCATACGATGCTGACTTTTTTTTTTTTTTTTTACAAATATGGATTGCAGTGAAAATTTTATCTCACAGAGTCAGAAAATGAGATATCAGATCTGAGGGAAGAGCACCAATTACTTCTTAATTAAATTTTGGGGATGTAGGGCGACTTGGTGACAGCGTTACAAACACGTGAGTGGAAACAAAGCCAGCAACTAGCGAGAGGCGACTTTCACCTGGGAAACACACGGGCGGAATGAGCTAGTCTCTCCAGAGAGAAGCCGAATTTTTGGCATAGTTTTGAATATTATTTTCGGGGGTATATTATGGATTGATTGGGGAGAGAAAGGATTTCTTTAGTTTATAGAGCTCAAGTAGAGAAAACAAACTATGGATTGGATAAATTTTGGGAACGCTATATCGAGTTATGATGCTTCTCCCAGAAGCCCCAAGACCGGAAAGGGTTAAAACAAAATTTACTGTCTTTGATACATAACCTTATAAGATTAGTGAGGTTTGCTACAGTTAAAGGAATATCACAACTTTCTCACTCTTCCTCTAAAAATTCCAGTAAATCATCTACAGGCACTTTTGTAAAAAGAGACAGCATCAGAACTAACCATAGTAAAATCAAATTTCAAATTCAAGTTATTCGATTTGTGTACAAAATCGACATTATTTTTTACATTTTTTATTAGAAAGGTTTTTACCAAAGGTGTAAGAATTTTTACAAGCCATTAAGATAAATTATACGAAACTGAGCCTGCTGAACTAATGATTGGTCTAATAACCCTATTAGATAGTAAATTTTGTTTTAATGGGGAATATTTGTACAAAAGTTCGGCATCGCTATGGGTAATCCCTTATCTCCTGTCCTTAGCAATATTTACATGGTTTTGAGACAAAATTCTTACCAAGAATTTTGCCTTGAAAAGTTACATGGCTTAGAGTATGTGGATGATATTTTCTGTATCTGGCCAGTTCACGAAAAATCTCCAAGAATTTGTGGTTAAGCAAAATAATTCAGTCCCTTCTATAAAATATACCGTAGAGAAAGGAAGAAATTGTAATTTGAATTTTCTTCATGTAACTGTCCATAGACTTGATAGAAATTTCACCTTATCAGCCTTTCGAAAATCAACTAACATTGCCTCTTTTGTTCATTATTATTCCAATCATCATCAAAATGTTAAATTCTCCGTCTTTTCTGGGATGTTCTTAAGGGCTTTACGAGTTTGTAGCCCGCAGTTCATTGATGCTGAGATCAAAACTATTTTTTAATTTGCTTTGAAACTTAAATGCCCAAGGACCTTTGTGGATGTAGCGTGGAAAAGAACCAGGAAAAAAATTTTATTTAACTAATAACAAACTTGAATTCAGCAAGCATAATATTCTCAAATTACTGTATGATGAATGGTTTTACAAATTCCTAGAATTTTAAAGCTTTTCACCATAAATGCTGTTTTCAGTGATTTTAATGTTAAGAGTTAGTAATAAAAAAATCTCCTAGAGATGTCTCTGGCTGCAGCTATGAAATTCCTTGTAAAAGATGCGATAAAATATATTATGGACAAACTGGAAAATCACTTTCACAACGAATCAAACAACACCAATATTCTGTGAGAACTGGCCAAATATCGAATGCATTATTCGTACATATGAGAGATTCAGGTCATCCTATTAACTGGAGTGAAGCAAGATCTTTAGTCCCGAGCAACGACACAGTTAAAAGGAATATCAACGAATCTTGTTTTATCAAGTCTAGTAATGAAAGTGTTCTAAATTTAAGTCTTGGTTTGTTTAAACTTGATGCCTTCATAATTAAAAAAATGTTAATAAATATAAGCAAAATTAGTATTCAGTTTTATACATGTTTCTGCAATTTGAATGGGTAAGATTCTGCATCTCTTATGTTTAAATATTTGGTTCCAGTTTGTGACCGCATGATCCTGGAGTTTCCTGGATTACCCTTATGTTTGTTACCCCTTGGCAGTTAACCATCTGGTATTCAATCTTATTCATATTTTTTGGATTTTGTATGGCTAAACTTTCATATCTCTTGTAGTTAGGTCTATGGTTTCAGTTTGTGACTACTTGATTCCAGATTATCCTGGATTATCTTTCTGTTTATTAACCTTTGACAATTGACCATCTGGTATTCTTGTTCTTTTTGTTTACTTTGTAACCTTCTTTTCGTCTGTGTCCCATTTGTGCCCAGATGATGCATTAATGAACGTGAAAGCACTTGGTACTGAACTTCTACCTGTCATTTTCCTGTGGATTCACTTATATATATATATATATATATATATATATATATATATATATATATATATATATATATATATATATATATATATATATATAGAGATATATATATATATATATATATATATATATATATATATATATATATATGTGTGTATAATATTGTTATGGATATGGCTGCTAAATGTTTTTAAAGGACTTGTTTAAATTACTTTCTGGCCTGAGGGCCACTTTAACACAGACAAATCCGTAATGTAATGTAATAATAAAATGTTTATTTACCCAGTATATTACATTTAAACAAGATGGTAGGTCGACAAGAAAGCTAGTTGTAATTAAGTTACTTAGATTACTTTATTTATATAGGGAGCAATGGGATAACTAAGGGCTGGAGTGCAAGTCAGCCTGGCAACTCTAGTGATGCAATTACAACAACAGTCAACACAACATAGGATATCTGGGGTTAGTATGGAGGGTTACATGGCTCAATTACTCAGTGGAATAAATGTTGACTGGCGTGCAAACCAGTAGGACAATGGATAGTTAAATAAACCTTATTACAGGATATTTATATAGCCTTCTAAATAGTAATAAAAAATAATTATGAACAGTAAATGAAGAGCCTCGGCCCTTGATTGACAGTTTTGCAATAGGCAAGGGTAGCCGAGGGAGTGGTGCGACATAGTGAGTGCCTTTTCAAGGCAAGAACTGCCAGGCAGTGGTTGCAGGGCCATGAGGGGGCAAGACACACTATTCTGGAAATAGATTGTCCCAATTAAACTTAATATATAAGAGAGACCTTTCAATAGCACTAATTTATCACTATGGAGGGAAATTTTACCTTTATGACATTGAAAACCAAGGGTATTCTATCCCCAATTTAATTCATGCAAAGAACAATAAATCATTCAGTTTACACAACAAGGAACACACAAATGAAGAGTAGTGGGAGCTTAGGCGATTTGCTTGAGGGGAAGAGGAAAGGAAATAGAAATAAGGAGTCTTAGTCTTAGGTAAAGACTGCTGGTACTCAGAAGTTAATTCACAGACACATGCCATGTTATCTTCCACATTGCACATACTTTGCAATGCAATTGCATTGATAGGTCTTCCTCAAAAACTGAATGGGTGCTTGTACACTTTTATATACCAGTGGCTTCAGATAAAAAGGAGTTAGTAACGTCTCCTTCTAGAGAGACCAGGCGCATGTCTGCACGATGCGAAGGTTAGCTGAGGGCTGTTGTTTGTGTCTTCTGTGAGTCTCAGCAGAGCTGGAAAAGGGCTTGGCTTTACCACTGGGATAACATCTGCCTGGAATTTCTTCTTAAGAACAGTAAATAGTTCGAGGCAAGATTAGGGTTGTTGTCACCTTTATATCAAGGGGGCATAATGGTTAACTGGATAGGTCTTCCTTAAAAACTGAACGGGTGCTTGTACACTTTTATATACCAGTGGCTTCGGAGAAAAAGGAGTTAGTAACAGCTCCTTCTAGAGAGACCAGGCGCACGTCTGCACGGTGTGAAGGCTAGCTGTGGGCTGTTGTTTGTTGCTTCTGCGAGTCTCAGCAGAAATGGAAAAGGGCTTGGCTTTACCGCTGGGATAACATCTGCCTGGAATTTCTTCTTAAGAACAGTAAATAGTTCGAGGCAAGATTGGGGTTGTAGTCACCTTCATATCAAGTGGGCATAATGGTTAACTGGATGTCGTTCTTGTCTTGAAGGTCCAGTACATTTCTCCATTTATCTTTTTTAAAAAGCTCCTCCCAAACTCTCCTCCTGTAAGGTAGTCTGTAGGCCTATAAAAGTTGGTCCATGTCTACATATCATATACACAGGAAGGAATTTCCTCCTTATAGATTCTTGCAATAGAGGTGTTGGCATAGTGTTTATAACATATATATATATATATATATATATATATATATATATATATATATATATATATATATATATATATATATATATATATATCATATTATTAAGAATATTCTCTCCTAGTAAGAAATCTCTCAGGCTATAATTTAAAGTAAAAGGACTAAATAAGGCAAAAGGTAAATTTAGTATGATTCACTGTGAGCAAATATGCCTCTACAACCTCTCACTACTGCCTTTTGGGGGGAAACCCCCTTTAACCCTTACTTGTCCAAAGTGCTGTCAGAAATCACATAATTCCTTGTTGCCTGAAGCAGGTCAGCTGGTGGGCTGACCATGTGGGTTCCGCCATTTTGAAATCGTAGTCGTACGGCCTGCAATTCCATGTGGGCAGAGTGATCACAACGCCATCTAGGAAGAGAAGGCCGTAACTTCCGAAGCTGTAAAGGGCGTTGGAGAGTGAATCTTGCTCCCAGAATTGCCAGCACAGACTCTGGAGCTCCGTCCCTTGCTCCATCAGACTGCCCATTTTTGACATGTGGCGGGCAGTATTCAAAGTAACTTTTGTTGTGAATTAACTCACTTGCTCTCCCTCTCGCTGGCCCCCATAAGAAGAGAACTTCAACTCCTAAAGAAAGGTAAAGTACCAGGTTTTAAGGTTTTTCTTCAGCCACGTTCCCTATTCTTCTCCAACTATGTTCCTTTCTTTTCATAGTGCGATATAATTGCAGTGAGACCTGTATTGCTTTGTATTTTGTGCTCTTTAATTTGCAAAGCATTTACGAGAAGTGTAACGTAATCGTATGATGCTCGAGTCACTGAAATCGAGTTCAGTCTGGGCATCTTCTATGCAATTCCTTGATTCCTTCATTACAGTGCTAGTTTCGGTTGAGTAACCGTAAGTGTTTCAGTTACAGATTAAGAGTTTTCAACTGTGGATCTACATATCATCTGTATATATATAGCAGCCTCGCTACATTATCGTTATCAACAACTTTTGAAGCAGGAAACCCAGTATACTCTCTCCAAGAAATTCACGTCATTTGCTCTCACCTCATTACCCTAGAATTACGCTACCATTTTTCTGATGTGTTTTCTTTTGTAAATATAATGAATTAAGTGAAATGCCAGAGTTTATCTAATCATCCCCTCTTGAAGTAGCCCTTTTTGTTGTTTGTAATTTTAGCTGTCCCCAAGGCCAGAGTCCTGATTTTTGAAAAATTAAGGTAAGTTGCGCATCATCCTAGTATACCCCATTTATCTAGCAAAACCCCAGCTTTAAATGATAATATAAATATATATATATATATATATATATATATATATATATATATATATATATATATATATATATATATATATATATATATATATGTATGTATGTATGTATGCATGTATGTATATGCCTACACTTATATATATTGTCAGGAAAGTTGTACCAAGTACCTGGTTATTACACAACTAATCACAGAATTCAAAAATTTATCTCATGCTTCAGCCAGATACCTGAACTCTCATAACACTAGAAATTACGACTGAGTACTCTAAAGGTAACAGTGATCCCTTAAAAAGCTCATAAATCATGTGAAAAATCAAACTAAGTTTATCAAAACAAGTGTGAGGTATCAACAATTAAACAAGAAATATACTAGAGTAAAAAGGCATCACGCCATCAACCAACTTTAACTGTTTCTTGGGTCTTAATTCACTTCAGCAAAACTAAAAGAACAAAACATGTTTACCACTTTGCCTTATGCACACATTTAATCTTATTCACTGATGGTCAATAGATGGAACACTGTTTTTTTAAAAATTTCAAATACAAAAATTTATTTTTAAATCCAAATTTATAATTGGAATTCACAATCTGAAAAAATTTACTATTATTTGAAAACAACACAAAATTTAACTAATTCTTGAATTAAATTGCTAATCAAAACTAGATCACCAAAGCTTTAATTTACCAAGAAATTAAATTAAGTAAAATTTAAACTATCAAGAATTACTCAAGATTTGAAAAAAATCTTAATAAATGAAAATTAAATCAAGTATGCAATGTTAAATTATTAAGAAATATCTAAAATGCTAAGTAAATAAATGTTAATTCACAAATATATAAAATGTGAAAAATCAAGAGATTGCAAACACAAGACACAAAAAATATACAAATGATTTACCAGTAATAATTTCACTAAGGCAAAAATTTCTCAATATACCTTATTATACCATGGTAATAATAAGTAAAATTCACTGTACCTTACACAAGTTTGTGAAAACTTTTGCAAAATCACTTAAAATGCAGCTGCTTGAGATTCACAAAAACACTTCTGATAGGCGCCTTTACAACTTTTCCTATATTCAGATCTCAAAAGCTAAGATTAATGCCAGTGACTACGCTAACAATTCACGTTAATAATTTCTCTCTTTTAGAGAGAGAGTGACAGAGAACCAACAAGAACGATCTCTGAAACCAAGATGAGCAAATTTCAGGATTCCAGTTCACATATATAAGGAAATTAAACAATGAGATGACATCATTAAGGCATTTTGGGAATGAGATACATGAGAAAACTCTAGAGGAAGGAAGATGGCATCACTTCCAGAGCAAAACTAACGCATTAGAACAATACATGATCAGAGCAATGTAATCTTAAACATGATGCAATTGCCTTGTGCTTCAGTGCAACACTTGTTCATATTTCTCAAAAAGGAACACATTTTTACCAGAAAATTGTATGGGACACAATCAGAACAATGTATGTAACATTGTGAAATCATTCGTCTTTTTCTCGTATGAGACAGAATCTTAACTGTTATCCCAGCCTGTCAATGTATTACCCAAACCAAAGTGCTCGCTTATCTTAACTGATGACAGAAGGCACATCTGGTCTAAAACTCGAATCTCTCTCGCCCGCTACTACGCTATTGTCAATAAAGATGATATTAATTCTAAATTGTGCTTTAAAGTTATCTAAATCACTAACTCTTTTGAGATCTGACATTATACTACATATGATATTTCAACAATTATTATTACACATAACACATGATAAATAGAAGAGTAAAAATCATCAAAACTGTGGGATGATATACATATTAAAAGGCAACATCATGAAAATATGTATATCTATATATATATATATATATATATATATATATATATATATATATATATATATATATATATATATATATATATATATATATATATTATGCATGCCATTTTAATACCTTCAAATATTAAGCCAAAATATACCCTTATTATGAAATTACCTACAACTAAAGTGTATAATATATGATAAGTGCCATTGGTTGTATTTCAGTCATTCAAGAACTTCGTAAATTCAACATTATTTTATTAGCCAAATAGCTGCAAGTATAAACTAACACGTGTAACATTTGAGGTATGCTATCATATATATATATATATATATATATATATATATATATATATATATATATATATATATATATATATATATATATGTGTGTGTGTGTGTGTGTGTGTGTGTGTGTGTGTGTGCATATTTTTATGATTTTACCTGGGGAAATGCTTATCATGAGCCAGTTATAGACTCTAAATGAATGATTTCGTTACTTACCTCAATATTTTTCTAATATCTGACTGCTGTTGATTCAAGAAATTGTAAAAAAACAAAGTAAAGGGGGAATATAACTGAGCTGATGGCTCTATTCACAAGGCAACTGTAAGCAAACACTGTAGGGTAAGTTTAAGATTGCGTATATTTACATTAAATGACATTTCAGAAGATGAAATGAATTAAACAGGCAGGCAAGGCCTGAGAGATTAATTAAAACTATGAACACTTGAAGGCAGATCCGTTGATGTGACGTTGCTGATTCATGAAGGGGCAAGGCACAACCAAGGAAGAATTCCTCGAGGATCTCTCTGAAAACGGAGAGATTTACGAATTAAAGGCCAGTAAGGAATGGGCTTTCCAAGAGCGACCGAGATTCAAATGATGCGCCATGTATGGGATCAGCGACACTATCCCCCACCTGCTGACAGTTGGACGCTGGGTGGGTTCCATTCTCAGCTACCACTCTGTTGGTCCCGAGTTTGAATCTCTGACCGGCCAGTGAAGAACAGAAGAATTTGTTTCTGGTGATGAGAAATTAATTTCTCGCTATAATGTGGTTCGGATTCCACAATAAGCTGTAGGTCCCGTTGCTTGGTAATCAATTAGTTCTTAGCCACGTAAAAATAAAAATCTAATCCTTCGGGCCCAGCCCTATGAGGAGCTGTTAATCAGCTCAGTGGTCTGGATTAAACTACGATATCTTTTTTTCCACCTGCATGAGGAAAGCATCGTGATCCCTGACCTGAGGTCTTAAAAGGGCCTGACCAAAGAAATGAGAGTTAGAGCCCGAGCTGGACATGAGCAAATCACATCAGTCCTCTGCATTCCCACCTCCTTTAGAGCGCCATGCCTCTATTACGTGTTCCTATCTTGGGGACCCACTTTTATTCTTACCAGTGACACCTTATAGCCCTCCTCCACCTGCCATTATCCACTATAAGGTAAAGTGATTTTGTGGCAAAGTTCTTTTCATTCAGTCACACTAATTTAATTCTTGCCTATACTTCCCTATTTTCATTTCTAAGTGCCAGTATTTCACATTAACCTCGCCTTGTTAGAGCAAGTGTTGAAAATTCCAGTGTTTGAGTAATTACTGTACATAAAATTGTGTGTTTACGGCATCCATGCCTGTAAAATATGCATAGGACAAGGCAGTGCATGGATGCCGTAAACACACAATTTTATGTACAGTAATTACTCAAACACTGGAATTTTCGTAACACTGCTCTAACAAGGCGAGGTTAATGTGGAAATACTGGCACTTAGAAATGAAAATAGGAAGTATAGGGCAAGAATTAAATTAGTGTGACTGAATGAAAAGAACTTTTGCCACAAATCACTTTACCTTATAGTGTGGATAATGGCAGTGGAGGAGGGCTATAAGGCGTCACTGGTAAGAATAAAATAGGGTCCCCTACAAGATAGGAACACGTAATAGAGGCATGGCGCTCTAAAGGAGGTGGGAATGCAGAGGACTGATGTGATTTGCTCATGTCCAGCTCGGGCTCTAACTCTCATTTCTTTGGTCAGGCCCTTTTAAGACCTCAGGTCAGGGATCACGATGCTTTCCTCATGCAGGTGGAAAAAAAAAAAGTATATCGTAGTTTAACCAGACCACTGAGCTGATTAACAGCTCTCATAGGGCTGGCCCGAAGGATTAGATTTTTATTTTTACGTGGCTAAGAACTAATTGATTACCTAGCAACGGGACCTACAGCTTATTGTGGAATCCGAACCACATTATAGCGAGAAATTAATTTCTATCACCAGAAACAAATTCCTCTTGTTCTTCACTGGCTGGTCAGAGATTCAAACTCGCGACCAACAGAGTGGTAGCTGAGAATGGAACCCGCTCACCCAGCGAAGAACTGTCATGCAGGTGGGGATAGTGTCGCTCTCCTATACATGCGCATCATTTGAATCTCGGGTCGCCTCTTGGTTAGCCCATTCCAGGTGTTCCTACAGGGCCCGCAATCTCTCCCTTAATCTGGTTTATTCTGCCTCTCACCAGAAATTAGTCTCTCCTGGCATTGTGTTCTGAAAAAAAAGGGCTTCCCAGATTCACATGTTCAAAGAGAGAAAGTGGGACAGGTATACAGAGTGCAATCAATGGATTTATGGATGGACCAATATTCCTCTTGCCCTTTCTTTTCAGGCAGTGCTAAGGAATGCATTGTATTTTTATTTCTCAGTTTTAAATTAGGCGTTTTGGTAGCTGGGATGCTTGAAAAAGATGTAGTAATATATATATATATATATATATATATATATATATATATATATATATATATATATACATATATATATATATATATATATATATATATATATATATATATATATATATTGTTACACGTGAGACTTGGCTGATAAGTTTATTACTTGATTTACGTAATTTTACAAGGCCCTGCACGCCAAGAACACACGTAACCTGTCATGAAACTACGAATTAACCTCAAAGACAGCTGTTTAAATTGGCCAGGTCTCAGTCATGGAAATTAACCTCAACAAAGAATATTCAATGAATAAAGACTTTATGATAAACGCCGCCAACTTCGGACCTGACAATCTCTACTCGTTAAGATGGTATGGAAACACAATGGCTCTTACGAACAATGGGTGTGACACAAGACTGCATAAAGAATTAAAATGACTTGTTTACCTTCCCTACTCCCTAGTTAATGCACGGGAATGGTTGAATGTCGCTAAACAATATAATAATTAGGCTTAATCTAGACTTCGTAAAAGCAATGTGTGCTGGGTGGCGGAAGAAGGGAACAAGGAAAACTGAAATAAAGTGGAAGATATTGGTAACTCGACGAAGGATGAACTAAAATTCCAGACTTACCGTTACACGAAGGTTGCTGCGCATCAACTGTCGATCGGGCACGCTGGGATTAATTCGTTTATTCACTTAGTAACATAAGACAAAAGAAAGATGGAGAGACCAAGGAATTCCCAATCCGGGAAAAGACGTCCGCTCTCCTCGAAAGTTAAATTCTCTCTCTCTGCCTACCCACCACCACGGTAACTCTAAAGATTCCATACCTTTAACCACCCACTCTCCTTCCCAATTCTTAAATCAGACACAACAGACCCGACCCAGACAACAAATCAAAAGCCATACCATTCCTCTCTAGATACTGACTCTTTTAGAAATCACTCCCTCCCCTATCATTCCATCCATCACAGTCAACACCCAACAAATACACAAGGATTAGGACCGGACAAGGAATATGGCTTTACATCACCACGAACTAGCATACTAGCTACCTGTGCTTACAACTCAATTCTTCTTTTTTCCATCTGTTGGCCTCTCCCACTAGCCAACACTCACTGCTATCGTACTTTTATCCTCATCTGATGGGTACCTTAGGGTTCAAAGAGGTTGCAACCTTGTCTGTTAAATCTTTTCATTTCAAAATTCACCCCCACCAAAATCACTTTCATGTATCATAATAAAGTTTTCATTTACCTACCCATCTCACAGACTCATCATCAACATAGAGTTACGGGCTGCTCTAGGAGCAAGAGCCTGTGCTGGCACAAGGCCAGCTAAATCTAAAACAACAACATCTCTCTCTGCCGACTAGATGGATCAAAACAGGGGCAGCCATTGATGCCCCTCGGGGTCTGAAACTTGTCAACACATCCGTCGAGCAGAACAGGTAAAAAAAGCTTAAGGCCACCTTTCTTAAAGTTGAATATGGAAATTTCCTATGGGGTTAAATCCCTAATGCTACTGAGTTCTTTGCTGCAAGCGAACGTTAAAGTTTGAACTGTCGACGCTTCGCTGTGGGACAAAAGGCTTTCCCTGTCTTAGTCAGTCTGATATTACTACAAATAAATGTTACGAGGGCAGAACAGCAGATATATTTATAAATATATCTATATATATATATATATATATATATATATATGTATATATATATATATATATATATATATATTATATATATATATATATATATATATATATATATATATATATATATATATATATATATGTATATATACATATATATATATACATATATATATATATATATATATATATATATATATGTATATATATATTATATATATATATGTATATATACATATATATATATACATATATATATATATATATATATATATATATATATATATAAATATATATTTATAGTATACACACCACACACACACATATATATACATACATATATATATATATATATATATATATATATATATATATATATATATATATATATATATATATATATATATATATATATATATATATGTATATATATGATAGTATACCTCAAATTTTAGACATGTTAGTTTACACTTGCAACTATTTGACCATGAAAAATACTCAATATTGAATTTGCTAAGTTCTTGGGAAAAGACTGAAAGACAGCCTAAGGCACTTATCTTCTTCTTCTTCTTCTTCTTCTTCTTCTTTTAACGTGCTTTTTTCCCATTTTTGTATGGGGTAAGAACGATGCCTTCTTTTGAAGGGCTTTTTGATTTGGCTTTTGGGTAGACCGTAGTCTCGATCGGCTGCCCTGCCTGACATTGCTTAGACCCCGGTAGCGTATGTTACATGTATCATACCAGACCCAACGCCCTTTCTCCCAGCAGCAAGAAGTTGTTGCACGGGTAGGTCGAGAGTTCAAGATGTGTGAGATGTTTGTTATGTTTTTAGAAGATGTTGTAGTGGCTTTTTTTTTGTGTGTATTTAGTCTGTAACACCCATTTGCTTTTTAAGCAAACCTATCCGTTGATTACATACATAATCCCGGGGTGTCTACACGGATAGCAAAGTGTCCGCCTCTCTGATCAGTCGGCTGCGGATTTGAACCCGCGCCACAGACCTCTACGAAGTCCGAAGCTGCTGCTGTAACCGACTGTGCCATCGAGGCTCCAGCCTAAGGCACTTATCATACGAGTATATTATAAACTTTGGTTCCAGGTAATTTCATAATAAGGTGATATTTTTGGCTTAATATTTGAAGGTATAAAAATGGCATGCGTAATATATATATATATATATATATATATATATATATATATATATGTATATGTATATATATATATATTGTTGTAATTATTACACCACCACCTCTTATCGTGATGGAGTTGGCTGGGTAATGAGGCGTCTTTTCCGTAAATGACTTAATCTGTATTTTTGTAATTATGAAATGTCATCTGCATAACCTGTTATTATTATTATTATTATTATTATTATTATTATTATTATTATTATTATTATTATTATTATTATTAGTGTTTTCTTATATTATTACACTGTGATTAGCATCACTATAGAGTTTTACTATTTCCAGTTTTCTTATCTAACCCTCTGGACCTGACTTCTGTAACCATCTAAGGTCCCTAGCTGGAAATTAATTTTGTGCAATCTGTTTTTTTATAATTTTCATATTTTTTACTATTAACCTCAATATCACTACTGTCATTACCATTATTATGAATACTGTACTATTTTTTCTACTTCAGCAACTGTGTGGATATTGCCGATTATCATTTTTCATCAGGTTATCTCATGTATCTAAATTATATGTATTGTCTCTACTTTGCATATTCCATGTATATGGCCTGGGCTGAAATAAAATTTGTTATTATTATTATTATTATTATTATTATTATTATTATTATTATTATTATTATTATTTTGAATCTAAGTAAAAATACTGAAATTGACAGAAATATGTATACCTGTCATGTGAATTCGTAATAAAACTTTTATAGAATAGGCAAGTATTACCAACAGCTTTTAGCCATCATGGTACCGATTTTATTTCGATTTCAAGTACATAATCTGAACTCGACGTGGACGCGTACAGACAGCACGGTACAGAACCTGAAATCGGCAGCGTCAAAATCATCTCGAATATTTCGAAAATTTCTCTTGATAGCTTCGTAGAATATAAGTCCCTGTCACTTCTTTATTAAACACATAAGGCATAGGTACGATTCCTTGAGAGAGATGTATTTGTCATACATAATTCACTCTGGAATGTTTTATTGGTGACAAACCCGGAATAAGCACGGCAGAGTCGATATCAAATTGGAGTCATCTTTATAGCTTTGTGAATAAAGTTTCTGCCATCTTGTACATCAAACCTAAAAGCCAAAGGTTCGAATGTTTACCGAGGCGGATGCGCTCAGCATATATCATCCCCTTCGGTTGTAACTTATTTCCAAGGCAAAGTGGGTTTGACAATAAGAGGTTTTCATGCCTTAATATTTGAAAGTAAAGAAAAAGTCCCTCGCGAATCACAAACAAGACTATCATGAAGTAGCCACCAGTTGCAAAGTTAGCACTTTAGTATGGTCGTGGAAATGGGGTGAGTTTGATTCTTTGTACAGTAGGAATTCGAAAAAAAATATTTACAGCAGAGTCGAAACATGCTTATATCTCTTTTGATAGATTTGTGCCATAATTCCCAGTCACCTCTGTATCAAAGCCAAAAGGCACAGGTTCGAATCCTAGCCGGGGTAAACACACTCATATATAATTTCCTGTGGATGGAAATTATTCCCAAGGTAAAGTAAATGAGATACCAGTGATTAATATTTGTGTATAAAAATGTGTCGCGTGGTGGGAAGCCCCTGTTACCTTTGTGTCGAACTTTAGTAGAAAAAAGCTTAGGTTCGAATCATGACTGGCCATATATAACTTATTACAAAATATAAAGTGAATTCGAAATGAAAGGATATTTGTTGCCTAATATATGAGGATATAAAGATGTCACATCTGAGTGACACAAGTATTATAATAATGGTCACGTGTTATAAACTTAGTACTTAGCTATTATGGTGTAGATCAAGTGATTTTGATTCTAAGCACAGAGCTTGAATTCGACAGGAATATTCACAGGAAAGTCAAAATCAACTTATGTCTCCCTCGATAGTTTTGTGGATAAGTCCCTGTCTCCTTTCTATCAAACCTAGGGATAAGTTCGATTCCTTTCGGCTAGAATTTTCAAATGAGGATCCAAAACTATGCTTATCTTATCCTTGTTGTAACTTCCTTCAGTTGACCAACTCTCACTTCTTAATATGCGTTGCATATGTAATTGTCGTTGTCACTGACAAACTGTTGATAAGGGATGAACTTTGCTAAAGCTTATATGTCTTCAACCACACGAGCAACGATAAGACAGCGCGTGAAAACAGACTCACGAGAGTAAGTCTTTTAACCGCCGTATTTCACAAGCAATTTCAACAAGAGCCCACTCTGATTTTCGTCCGAAAGTCTACAAAGGACCACCATAACACTCACTAATCTATTTTGACTTAACCCTGCACTGTGAGGGACAGGAGAGCGACTACAGAGCTGCCCTGTTGTCAAGGGGTCCTCTCGCTATGAACTTGAGAAAACGGCTCAAGGTCGTTCGTCTGTGCCTATTAATTCTGGGTATTCGTGGCACTATGTGGCATTGTTGCCCTCCACCGCCTGGACAAACATTGGCGCTTCATTTGTTACAGGTTTTAATGTTCGTTATAATGTTCCCAGTTTGAACGTTGGCCATTTCACGTCTCATTCTACTGAATTCTACTGCTACGATTGTTTCCAGTTTTGCTGGGGAATTACGCCTGCAAGTTAATTGAATTTGCTTTTTGCCATAAACGAAAGGTTCACATTGAACATAATTATCATATCACTAATAACCTTCATTGTAATTAAACTTCGTAACACCGAATGCCGCCAATTTCCATATTTTCTGATAAAACAGGAAATGTTAAGTAGTAAGTTCTAGTAATTATCTACGTCCTGGTACTCGGCAGAAGTAAATTTTGCCTTTTGTGTGCAGCGCCATGCGTTTTGTTGTAGTTTTTGCTTTCATAATTTCGATCTATATTTTATTCTTTTTTTACATTTCGTCCCCAAAATGCTCTCATTCGTTTCGCTGTCTATTTCAAGATTCACGATAAGCTATCAGACCTGATTCGAGACTGACAAGGGATTCAGTTGGAAAGCGACTGCGTTATCAGACGTGACTTTATGTGAATGATTTATGCAAATATCTACTGGGTCGCAGATAGGTTGCTGAGGGGATTTAAACTGACAAAATGGCACATATTTAATAAATCCATGAGAGATTTTCCTGATTTGTAAAATTGTTCGTTGAATAAGTTCAACAATGCATATACAACACGTTGTCCACAGTAGCAACTAACGAGCAATTAAAAAGCATTAGTCATGATGATTACGTTAAACCTTTGAGAAACGCTCGAGACTCTTCAGTGAAATCTGAAGGTGACGAGATAATCGTTTTTTATCTTTCATAAGGATTTTCTCTCAAGCCGAAACAAGAAAAAGATGAGAACATATGTTTCGAATCTGTTTAGGAAAATGGTATAACGGGACATAAGAGAAATAATTACTGTAAACTTACAGAGAAGTGGAGGCTAACATAAATAAAACTCTGGACACCTGCTAGCAATGTTATGCTCTATGAGTGTTATCTATGAAATAAATATGAACTTTATTTCACACTTCGTTCATTTATTATGGACAGGTCAATATTGAAAATATTTTCCCCAAATTTGATAAAAAATGAACTTTTGATGATATTTGCTCTTACACAATAATGTCATATTATAAGATGTCAGTACGTTTGTTTTCATTTCTGGCGGTGGATACTGCCATGAACCGGTTAACTTTCCCACGACAGTCTGACCGGAGTTCTGGTGCGCATGAGCAGTTATCTATTCAGTGTACTTGCGTCAGTGTCAAAGCGATTCTGTACTCTTTCAAGCACTGATAATGCTCATTGCTAAAATCTTTCCTTAACTCTGATATGGAGTGTTTATAGTCCGGTTTTGTTTGTTTCTCTGTTTGTTACTCACACACTACGTAGAGATTTCCAAATACTTGACTACAGCAATAGGTGGTGCAACAACTGACAAGGTTTTGGGAAAAACAGGAATGTAACATTCCTGGGAGAGAGGAACTTTTGAGTCTCCCTCGAGCTCATGATGATACTTGCTTCCCAAAGCGGCACTGAACATCTAAAACGGTCCTGGCCCCCTTCGACAGTGCGCAGTACACTGACGGTCCAAGGAGTTTTGGCGAAGAGTCCCGTTTTTCCATCGCTTTTGGTTGTGCGAACAACTTAGAATGTCGATTTTATGAAAGAAGGTTTTTATAGTCACAAAATGCCGTGCATAAGGAATCTTTCAAGGTGAAAGTACTGCAATGAGAATAGCATATTTCGGTATTTATCGACATAAAAGAGGATTTAATGCCATATACCTTGCTAAAATGTGTCTTCGCGAAGACACATTCAGGTTCTGCTAAAAAGCAATAGGTTCATTTGTACAATGATAAAACCAGTATCTTTACCGAGACTTTGAATGAAACAACAGCTTTCCGCTGACTGGGAATTGTACTATACCACCATGCATATGTAGTGGGTTCCTAACGCTTGATGTCAGGACCATAACCAAGTAGCCGAAGACATAATTGGACAGTTTTATGTAGCTATTTCTAATCGCATCTAATGCGTCTATTGCCATTAGCTGATGGGAGCAGCGGGTACTCATTCCGCAACAATTGCACGAGTGGATACTGGATCCAACTGACGCCTTAGAAGCCGTAGAATGTAAAGCCGGAGAATGAAAATGAAAAGATTGTTGCTGTTACCGGAGCTGAGGCTAAATTGTTCGTTTATTTTTGTTTCCGTATCTTAGTTTTCACTCAAGTGCTATGCATACATACACTTCAAATGTAATTTATGGACAAGAAAGATATCTTTGTTTGTAAAACCACTGGCGATAACAGATATATGACATATGTTTTAAAGTCACATAGAATCATCTACCAGTACCTGGGAAGTACTAAGCAACGTTTCGCTTCTGAAGCACCTCACGACTTTAGGTGAGTGGACCTCCAGCAACCTTGGTGTGCTCTCAAGGCGCTGCTCGTCCTCCTCTTTTAATTAAGCAGATTCGCCAATTTTAGAAAATGATCCTCCCTTGTCAGTTCTATCAAGGTATTGGCTCCCCACACACCTTTCTCCTCGACAGATGTGAATCAAAGTTTGTCCTTTCTGACAATATTCAGTCCCTCAGTGAATTCCATTCAATTCTATTATAGGGAGGCTGATCTTAGCTTCTTCTACCGATATTGTTTTGAACATTGCTGCCACAGAGCTTGTCTGATTGGAATATTTCAGTTTCAGGTGCTTTAGTACTGTGAAATGGTACTGAAACATCTTTGATTTTGAACGAAATTAGAGTTTTTTCATTGGCTAAATTTCATTGGCACTTAACTTCTTTGTTCAGTTAATGTGTTCGATTAATAATAATTTGATTAACAAACTCTTGGTGACAAACTTTCCTTGCTCAAATTCTTACAAAGGTCAAAAAGTTCTGTCTGAAATCCTTTTTCTCATCACCTGTTTAGCTGCTGTACATGTATTCTTAACCTATTTTGAGTCCCATTGATTGCGGTATGATTATATTTTGGCTAACCGCATGGCTAAATCCATTCCAATATCTGGACAGCTACGAGCCACTGAGATCACCGAAAATCACTGTCTGTCAGTAGCTGACAGCAGGATACTCTGTGAACGCAAGAACCAAATTTGGTAACTCTTGGAGAAGTTTTAACTAAGTTCCCTTCTCGAGATGATTCACAAGTTGTAGAAATCAGCTGAGATTTGAGGGCTCTCATGAAAACAGATCTTCAGTCTAAGCCCATCTCTCACTAAAGGTTACCACCTCGAGAGGGTCACTTAGTGGATATATCCGTCAAGCTTCATTAAATTTACTTCGCCAGCTCTTGAGACAAACCATTACGGGGAAAAAAAAATAATCCTTTCGACCGTGTTAGTGACGGTAACCATCATACTGTAACGAAACATCATGCACTGCCCTCCTTGCTTACAACATTTAATTACTTCTTCCTGGAGATGACCATGCAAACAATGTTCTGAAATCTTGGCTGGTGCCAATGCCAATGGTCAGTAGACTCCAGCAGGTTAGGATGTTTTTAGGGCACACTTAGCCAAAGTTTTCTGGTCTAGAATTATATTAATTTCATTAAACCGTTTTCTCACATTTCATGATGCTGCTATCAGTAATTTAATGTGTATGAGAAAATCAATTTCAGCTGGACCTGGAACATTCGTCAAAATGAAAACGTTATGTGAGTATTGAAAATATTCCATGAGTACATAATACATGCAAAAGATTACCTGCAAAACATGAATAAATACAGGAAAAGGGAGAGTGCCTGCATGGCAATGGACCTCAAAACCAAGATCATGGAAGCAGCAGCATGGCACAACAACTGACATAGCCTGCGCTTTAAGAACGTTGGTCCTATGCTTATCACCCAGCATGATGTAACAGAGACGACCTGCCTATTAGAAAATGACACACATACTCGGCTCAACAAGGCATATCGTAATCAAAAAGAGATGCCAGGTGAGGTTCATTTTTATCTTAAAAGGCAAAATAGCTGAAGAGAGAGAGAGAGAGTTCTTTATATGTTTTACTAGCTGTGAGTGTGTTTCATTGCTATGTGACGTGTGCAACTGGTTCACACCTGTACCATCCGGGCTGAACTGATTGCCTGATGCCACTTGTTATGATGCAGCAGTCATCTTGCACCTGTGTTTCATAAATGAAACAGTCGTTGTTCATAACCTCTGCCGTTTTTGTTTCCTGTGATGTTTGACACTTTCCACTCCTGCCTCAGCCGAGACGAGAGTAGCTGCTACTCCAAGTACCCGCTGATGATAATGAGGAAGTCGACTATTCTTACTGAGAAAGTTTTTAAAAAGTCTAATATTGTCTGCATAATAGTTTTAAATGATTCTTGACAACGGTATCAATGAAAAGATGAATAATTTTCCTATCATTATGTCCAGTTTTTGTTAACATAATATTAATACTTTCACGAAGGAACGCTAATAATTTCCCAAAATGCACGGAAAACATTTCTTAGAATGAACTTTCCATAGAAATTTTTGCTTCGTAAAACACTAATATTCTATTTTTTCCTCTTCAAATATGTTCCCCCTTAACATCCATTTATCTGCGATTATCATTTTTCATAAATGGACTGACACCGCTCTCATATTATTGAAATCGAAGCCCATATTGTAAAATAATCCCTGTCACCATACTCTAAATCGGCTGGGTTCATTTACCTAGGAAATTAAGAACGCTCTGCACCGACCTCGAAAAAAGAAAGATGCCATGTACGAAATTACTAATTAATTATTTCTTCTTTCCCTGAAATAAGTCCTTACTGGGGAGATCACTGATATAATAATTTTGATATGCATACAACAAAAATATGAGAAAGAACAAAAATATTGACATCACCATAAAATAAAATGTAAAAGTTTTTGTAACTAATGTGTATGGCATTATATAATCCAGCCGTCTACAAGTGTGCAGAAATTCCCCACAGGTCCTTCTCTGCCACACCTAAGGCCGACCAACTCGGTGGAAATGGAGAGAGAGAGAGAGGGGGGGAAAGGGAGTGATTTTATATATATATATATATATATATATATATATATATATATATATATATATATATATATATATATATATATACATACATTGCAAAAGGGCGTCAAATGGCGTCTCTCTTTCCTTGTGTTTCTCCCTTTCAGATGTACATTAATCGCGTCATATATTTTACCTGTCTTTATTTCAGATTCTTTTGTGTACCTCATCATTGTATGGCCTTTCTGCCGATATGTATATCTACCTTTTATATGTCATGTAACAAATGTTGTACGTATTTTTATGCTTGCTAGAAAACACAAATCCTGTATGAACGCCGCAGGGGTCTCAGGTCGCCCACTACCTTTCCGTCCGCTTTTGTCTTATAAACACCTGTCGAGAATAATAAAGAATCAGTCTTTCACCTCTCTGATTTTTCCTTGAAGCCTCACAACATATATATATATATATATATATATATATATATATATATATATATATATATATATATATATATCCCTCCATTTCCTACTGAGTTGGTCGACCTCAGGTCTGGCATAATTGTAGGGTAGGGTGTAGAGTGCGTGGGATCATACACCTGACACGCACACACACTCAACCATGTTCAATATATATACATGATTATATATAGTCTCGAAGGCGGAGGGAAAGGGCACCATTATTACAATGTTTATTATGCCGACGTTTCACGACAATTGCTATAGTCGCATTTTCAAGGCTGCAATGATTAAAAAACTTTCTTACAAAAATTCACTTTAAAACATCGATGTATAAATTATAAAACAAAATAAAACGGAGGGGAGAGGGAATAGGCACAGGACATACCTAAACCGTAGCAGTAACAAGACTAAAACAAAAGAAAGAACACAGGAAGAGCAAGAAAGGACGAGAGAAGAAAACATAAACAAAAAGGTTAAGCGATGAACAACTGAACAGAGGTTGTTTGAGTATTTAGTGTTGGTACCGTCTTCTGTATAATAATAGATTCTAATATATTGAGGTCATTTCATTTTGGGCTTGTCCTATTATAGAAAAATCTTTTATAATTAATATCAGTTTCACATTTTTGCATGATTTCTTATATTTGAGTGGTCTGGATTAGACAGTTTACATCCAGTTCTGTAGCTTACACCCATATGAGAATCTATGCGAATCCATAGTAGCCATAATAAACGTATTGTAATAATGGTGCCCTTTCCTTCGCCTTCGAGACTGTATCCGAGTCGAGACTCACCCTACTTGGATACATATATATATATATATATATATATATATATAATATATATATATATATATATATATATATATATATATATATATATATATATATATATATATATATATATATATATATATATATATATAAATATATATATATGTAATAGGGTTGTGTGTGTGCGTCATGTGTATGAATCCACGCACTCTACACCTACAGCAAAAGCTCCCTTATTTCCGGGCGATGGATTAGCGCTCCATCGGTTAAAAGAATATGCAACCGTGTGTCTTATTTTCTCTAACGCTTACTCTTACGGGTATCAGTTTTTAGAAAGGTCAACCTACAGCCCAACTCTGATATGAATGTGTGAAAATATGCACAAGTAATCCAATGTATTTCAATGATTTTGCAATGATTTTATGAGTACAAATTAATTTTTTTTTATTTAAGCAATAGTTGTTTGAAATGATAGATCAGTGAATAATATTTTGATCTTATTTCTGGATCATATTTTAGTGATGGCCAAGCACTCAGTTGACACGGAACACCATACATACTGTAGTTTTCTGAATTCAGATTTATCAACGCTGTGTGAGAGTTTTATAACAGGCTGAAATTAGTACATACACGGACTTATAACACTCAATGGATTTACCAAAAATATTTACTTTTAATATTAGTCATACTTTATAGTTCAGCAATAAACGATTTCTGATGATTTATTATATATGCTTGTAAATTCTTGTAATGAACTAAATTTTAATTGTTCAAGTTTTTTTATCGATTTTCATAGGAATTCATATCAGATATCATTGGCATTAGTTATACCATATTTTCATAACCCTGATCTATGAAACATCTCCGTCACTTTCATATCATTGATATGTTTGGTCATTGAAAGAATGTCACGTTACTTGCAATAAATGTCTGTGTGAGAGTGTGTGTGCATGTGTGTGTGTGTGTGTGTGTGTGTGTGTGTGTGTGAGAGAGAGAGAGAATGCACACGGTAAGAACAGCGGCCACTAGTTATCTTTTTAGCGCAGCTACTGCCAGACTGCGAATCTCCTGAAAGAAACATTACGATCTGTGTATGCTGTACAAAGTACATGTTTTATACAGTTTTAGGTTGGAAACATAAAAGAAAAAAACAATTTTTTCCCTTGAGCTTCTTTACAGTGAAGAATCCTCTTGGAGATTATACGTTTGAAAACTGAAAGTGTTAAAATGTTTTGATACTTTCAGCCTAGGCACACAGGTAATTTCCGGACTGTTTTTAGGGGTGGGGGTTTAAAGCGAACGTGGATATTTGGTGGGTGGCAAACCTATCTACATGGCATATACGGGTGTGTCACTGTTCAATTCTCTGGCCTCCACATACATCAGGTATGGTAGGCGTGACCGCAAAAGCCATTTGTTTGAGATTAGTGCCAGAGATGATCCCGAGCCAGAATTCCTTCATCGGCAGTCAAAAGTCAAGAGGAAAGTGGAAACGATATTTGAAGGTTCCGGAATCCCCCGTCATAAATCAGACTGGGAATAGGAATATGTCAGGACTCTGGATAATCCCACTGTCCCTTCCGAAGCAAGTGTTCCAGTAGTCAAGCCCACCAACCAAAGTGGGTGCAGGTGTGCACTAGCAAGAGCGAAAACTAAAGAGGAGTCATTTTTTCAAAAGAACACCTGCATCTCAAACCCAGCCCATGTAGTTTGTCATGTAGATAATAAAAAATAGTCGAGACTGTAGAATATTGTTATTAAAAATATCATGTTCTGTAGTGTAATCACCGTTTTTATTGGCCACTCAGTGTTTATATATATGCATACACACACAGGTACATATTTGTTTCCTTTTTAATCCCCATCTGTCATTTATATGAGATTTCTTTGTAAACTTATTTTTAGATTTCTGCCTTCTATTATCTAAAGGACGATAAGTTCAAAGGCCTTGCAGCACTCCATTTGTTCTCTTTCCTTCGTGGATTTTGTCTTTATTTATATATTCATCACGTTCGATATTTTCGTGATTCAGTTATACATACATACACACACACATATCTGTATATATTTTATATATATATATATATATATATATATATATATATATATATATGTATATGTATATATATATGTATATGTATATTATATATATATATACATACATATATATATATATATATATATATATATATACAACATACAACATACATACATACATACACACACTAGGTACATATTTTTTCCTTTATAATCCCCATCTGTCATTTTATAAGCTTTCTCCTGTAAACTTATTTTTATATTTAGTTTACAGACAAAAACATATAAATGACAGATGGGGATTATAAAGGAAAAATATGTACCTGTGTGTATGTATGTATATCTGTATGTATGATATATGTATATCTATATATATATATATATATATATATATATATATATATATATATGAGAGAGAGAGAGAAAAGAATGTTATTGCAGAAGGTCTTTTATGTCAATCTTTTGCCGTGCATTATTTTTTATACCGTCGACAATGAAAAGGGAAAATTTCAGTGGTAAAAAATAAATGACAAATCATGAGAGGAAAGAATTTTTGTGTTCAGGTAAGTGGATAATGTTTCACATGTATGTCTGCATTATATTTTTCCCATTAATTTTCTTTGTCCTTGGTAGCACGTATTAATTTATTTTTTCCGAGAGAATGAAACAATTTCTAATATTGAAAAGAGACAACAATTTGCATATAGCTTGGGAAGGGAGAAAGAAAGTGACGGCGTGAAGTCGCCTCACAACCGTCCCCTCACCCCCTAATCCATCGTGTGAGACCTTGTTTTCTCCAGGTAGCGGCCAAAGCAGAGATGTGTATTATCGCTGATAGCCGCTGAACGTGGCCAAAAGCCTGTAAGAGACCGCACTTGGCGGTCTGTCGGGCGCACGTGTGTGTACGTCATCCATCGGAGGAAACAAGACAAAAGCAAGGCAAAGCATCCCGTTTTCTCTCTCTCAAGGAACGCAACTTCTACTATACAATATTTCTGTCTGTTTCTCCCTAACATTGTTGTCTCGATTTATGTACAATCACCACTACTTGCATTGCCATGCAAGCATTCTAATGATGTACTCATAATGTTCCACCGAATCTTCTGTATCAAACTGTATGTATGTTTCTGTTTGTGAAGATGCCAAACGGCTTGCCATTTCACATATATTATGCTACTGCATTGTATTCATTAATCTGTCTCGAATCTCATGCAAATGTCCATATGTGGAATTTCCTGGCCTTTCCATTGATATATGTTTTATCATTGTACATTTATTTTGTCTCTCACAATCGCCATCTGTTTGTCTGTCGACAAACACACATGTCCGAAACATAATCTCTGTTTTGCCCTGTCTGTGTGTAGAAACAACTTCGAAGATTCTGTACATGCATTCAATAAGGAACCACCAATAAACTAGACAACATACAGCCAGTATGTCACTCAATACTATCCTTACAAGCCTCTGAGAAAAGAAATTTTGAACTTTTCTTTTTATTTATTAATTTGGGATGATTTTAAGGGGAAATGGTGATGATGATTTATTTCAAATTGGAATGAAATTAATCACTAGGAACCACTGAAGAGTTATTGGTAAAAAATGCATGGAGTAAACGTTGCTCAATTTTTAAGTACGTTATTTGCAATGAAAGCACCAGAAGAGAACTATTTGCATTTTTCTGATCAGTGGTTTATTCTTCATCTTCGTTATTACCTGATCCATTTAGATATTTCCTATATTCCTTATATTCTTTTCCGTTTTCTTTTAATGTGAATGTTTTCTTGCCCATGAGCTCATCTCTCTCGTTCTATATCTGAACTTTTAATTACAACTCCAAAAACTCAAGTACCCTCAGTCATTTTATACTCAGTAGCAATTGTCAACTAATAAGTAACGCTCCTTTTCGGAATTAGCATCATTACAGAAATGGGAAAGATTTTTGTCAACAAGGCAAAGTGTATTGTGAATTTTAAAAGTAATAATGCCGAAAGGCCTACCAAAGGCTTTAAGTAAGGTTCACGTATATTACTGACAAACAGGGAAAAGATAAAATTCTCATTTATGCCCTGTTTTCGATACTATGCAAAACTTTTTTAATCGATTAAAGAATGCAACATCAATTGATTTACAAGGATATAAAATGGGAATTGTACTTTAGTATTAACTTAGATAGTAAATACATACAACGTGTTAATCAGTAGATAGGCATTTTCCTGCTTAAACCACAGCAGCGTAGGGCATAAACATTAAGGGAACAACAAGTAGGAATAATGATTTAATTTAACCAAAATTGTAAGACCAGTGCAAAACATATAAAGAGAATAGGAACTAAATTCTGTCCTAGCTTAAACTACTGAAAAATTGTAAGGTACATTAAAAAGAATGATAAGTCGGGTATAAATCGTCTTATAATTTAAACCATGGGAAAAGTGCAATTCACAGTAATAAGAGTAATAAATATGAAATCAGCATTCATCTGTAAACCGTAGAAATTATGCAACACACATTAAAGAGAATATTACCTTAGACCACAAGTGAAGTACAACGTTCGTTTAAGAGAACAAGGGAGGTAAAATCCCAGTCACACCTTGAATATTCAATATAATGTAGCTCTAGAAGTAGTTCTTGTTTTGTTTTTAACAATAAACAATACGCTTACATTGAAACGACAAAAGATAATTAATCTTATCCTTATTTAAATCATGAAAATAATGCTACATAAATTGACATTTATAGGCTAGTATTTTATCATGACTAAATTATTGTCTACAACGAGTTACACATCAGAAGAAATAACCTTACATCTTATTCCTTTCTTGAGCAGCTATCATACACATATACAGACGGCTCATGAGGAGGGCATTGAACACCCTGAACCCACTGCTCCATTTACTTTTACCTTTCATTACTGTCTTTCTTTTTGCCTCGCTATTGCACCTCAAATTATCTTTTCTTTTCCGTCACTAAACCTCATTTCAGCGCAACAAGCGCTATTTTTATTCCCTCTCCCTGCCCCCCTAAAGCTACCATGTTCCCCGTTAACTGTGTGATCCTACTGTAGAATTGCACACAATCCTCATAAAGTCCTTCAGCTTCTGTTTCTTTAACTCATTTATTTGCCAGTTATACTGACATTCACATAGACTATGTGGAAAGGCTTTGTGTTTTGTTATATTCACAGGTGTGTGAGAACTCGTAATGAGACATACATATGAGTCTGGAGACAACCAACTTTACTCCAGGGATTTGACCTGTTTTGACAGAAATGCTGTTGAAGGTAGTCAAACTGGCAAGCTGTGGGGAACCTAGTGACAGGTGCTAGTGATGCAAGCGACTGCAAGGCTGCTCTGTTATTGGCTGCCAAAATTGGTGGCTAAACCTGAGTTAGACAGTGAAGCTTAAAGCTCTACAGGGCTCAAGCCTCAAAAGACACCAAAACAAAAAAAAAAAAAAAAAAGGAAATTAAACCAAAGTGATGGATACTTATATGTCACTGTAGATATATTGCAAGTGATAGATACATAAGTAACTGGAGTTACAATGAAATATGTAACTGTTCCACATGTTTACTAGCTTGGTGCATCTGAGGATGCTGATGCGATACTAGGTCGCAAAAAACAGAGTTGTTTGCAAACAAGTTTAAGATTTTGACATTACATATACAGGTACAGAAATAAATTGTGCAACTATTCCATGTACTCTCTAGATAAACGCATTTCAGGATGCCGATAAGGTACTAGGCTTCAAATGAATAGAATATTGCACAAAAGAAATATCTGAAACAGAAATTATAATATAGGATATATATACACAACTGTTCCACATCCTTACTCGGTGGTTGACTTTCCAGATGCTGATAAGGTAGTAAATTGGTGTTTACCGGAGATGAGTTTCAACCACAGATTAAATTTACATGGAGGTTGGACCTGGAAGCTGGACTTGGATTGGTTAACAGTGTCCTTTTTCAGCTTTCAGGTAAGCTGGAGGCTTACCTGTCAATGGAGACCTAGTCCCCATGCTCATTTAGTTGTACATTGAATGCTTTACCCTTACATTCGAGGATAGGGTAGAGGCTCCTTCATGGAGCATTGGAGGAGACTTCTGAGTGTTGTTTCATAGGAAGACAAAGTGGCAAGTGCACAGATAGCTTGGGAAGTATTTTTGCTTCATGTTCTATAAGTTTGTATGTGGGAATTAGTTTTGACAGTTTTGTGGAGCTTGTTAGGCCTTCTTTGGGTTGGGCATTGCCATTGGTGAGGATGAATTTGCCTGGGACAGAGATGGATTCACTGAAAACCATTTCTGCAGAAGAAGAATTGATTTCTTCCCCGGGAAGTGGTGCAGAGGCTGAAGAATACCATTAGCAGTTATGAGTTGAGACTGCTGATGAGGGATTGGGGGCCACTTTCTGCCATGACACTGTAGGCAGGGATGTAGGCAGTGTTATGGTGAACCCATCAGTTTGGCATGGGTCATTGTTTGGCCCATGACTTCCTATCCCTTTTTACTCTGGAAAAGCTGCTGTCATAAGGAGGTGGTGGTGGTTGCAAAGGATGGTTCATCTTGTTTTGCTGAAGGGGATATCATTCAACTGTAGGTTTGTTATGAAAGTGCTTTAGTCTAGTCACTTGTTTCAGTGTCTGGGAGTTAGGCATCATTGAGCTTGTCATAATTAATTCCTATTTGAACTCTGTTGGTTTCATTCGCAGACAGTACATCTGCTACTGGGTTTTTCTTGCCAGGCATATGACATATGGTGCCCCTGAGTTTGGTGCTGCTGGAAGGTGGAGTACATGTGTACAAGTGGTTGATGGACCATCATGATGGTAAAAGGTGTGCTTTCAAGTAGGTGCCTGAAATGCTGGGTACTTGGGTGTATGGTGAGGAGTTCTGTGTTCAAGGTACTATAATTCTTTTTGGCTGTAGTTTTATGCTGAAGAAACCTATACATTGAGTCATTCCATTGAAAGCACACACGACAACTTTGCTGGCATCTGTCGTTAGTATGAGTTTGGCCAAGGGGTTGGGAATGCCAGAACGGAGGCGGTTGCCATGGTATGTTTGTTTTCTTTCAAGGTGCTGGGTTGGGTGGTGCACTAGTTCAGAGCCTTTGTGTTTTGCTGAAGGCATGGCAGAGCAGGGACATAGTTTGTGTGATGTTAGGTAGGAATCATTGGTAATAGTTTTGTGGTGGGTAGAGCTGGGTATATTTTTGATGACTGATACTTTGTAGGCCAATGTCATTTGCCAAGACTTGATGACCCAGGAATTCACTCAGGAAGTAAGGACAGGTAGGCGCTAACGTGCTTTAGGTGGTCTTGTCTTCCAAAAGACAAGATGATGGTATTGTTGATGCAGCAGACAGACAAAAGGTCACTGATAATGTCCCTCAGCCTCAAAAAAACGTGGTCCTTAAGTTCTGGAGGCTGAATGTAGAATAGTTGAATGTGTAGGTTCTGAAGGGTGTAATGATTGCTGCTTCAGATGTTATTGTGGTGGACCAGACCCTGTAAATAGTCCTTCATTAGGTTGAATTTGCCCTGTGGAGGGTGGGGATGGTGTCTAGCATATTGGGAAGCGGTTAGAGGTCAGGACCTGTTTGTAGGTTGCCAGAAGGCTCCCAACTCTTGGACCTGACCGCTCTCTTTTTGGTGAAAAAAAAATTAAATTTCCATTTTATTTTTTCACCAAAAAGAGAGTGGTGATGCCCAAGGGCTGAGGGCTTTCTGGCAAAGGTCCTTTTTCCATGTCCTTGAAAGACTTCTTGAAAAATGCTTTTATGGTGGCAAGCAAAAGAATTTTGAATAGATTTGGGCCCTTGGTTTCTTGACTTGATGGTGTAAGCTGTGCTTTGCTGAGAATGAGGAATTCGTCTAAGTTCTGGTAGAAATACAACAGGGAATTCCTGCAGGAGAAGTTGTAGGTCAGTTACACGTACTAAAGAGATCGACATCTATCTGGTACTGGTGGTGAGTTTTGCCACCTGAAAGGAAGCTGGGTCCAGGAGGCTGTGCTAAGCAATGTCCACCAGGAAGCACAAGTGTCCAAGGAGGTCATTGCCAAGCAAGGGCGTCTGAATGTCAGGAACAATGAAGCCCCACCAGTATTTCTCCCCTAGCAGATGAATGGTGAGACTTTTGAGGCTGTATAATGGCACAGGGCATTGTCTGGGAAGCCTTTAGCAGCCCTCTGCCATTATGAACAGTATTGAACGGAATGTGCTACGTCTACAAGGTATTTCTTGCCAAATGCATGACTGGAACCTGGTGGAGAGGAAGCCTGCTGGAATTGTGGCAAACTTTGAAAGAGGAGGACGCAGAAATTGACAATATAGAACTTTTACATAATCACAAGTTGGTGTTGCCGAGTGTTCTATCTGTATTGCTATTAATTATTGTGATAATGAGTGTTGCCATTTTTCTGAGGTGCAAATCTTTATGTTGTTTCAAGACGAAGTAATCTCCAAGCATTGAAATGACAGTGACAAATGAAGCTGCAAAGTAAATGTGGAATAAGCATGATTTGTGTTGAGGTCGACACAAGGTGGTGGCCGAGCCCTGTTTCTATAAATATGTGTCACTATGTGAAAACATTGTGTTCAGCGCATTCCAGCGCATAGGTGAATGCATGGTTGTCTGCAGAGCTCAGCATTGAGTGCCCGAATGAAAATCACCTTGGATACAGCCCTGGGAACAGAAGTGTCCATCAGCATTTTGTCTCGAATGTTCTAGAAGCTCTGTCCTGTTCAGATCCAGATATGGGTCTGTTGTGAAGAAGGTGTTCGTACATTTTTTCGGTAATGAGAAGCAGCCTGTAGGATAAGTGTTGAGAGCTTATGCGAAAAGCCACATATTTGATTTGGAGGAGCCAAGTGAGACGGGCTCTCTTGGACCAAAATCCTTGCTGTGAAGATGAGTGTTAAAGACAAATAATAACATTTTATTGGCCTGTCATTTATTATCATTTCTTATAATTTATTTTATGGTGCTGTGGAGAGTCACAGACTCCACTCTTTAAAAAAGGGGAATTTACGGGACAAAATTTTCACCCGATATAGTGTAATTGAGCCTAAATTTCACACATGCTACCAGGTTTCAGAAAGTCTACCCTGATTTTTCTGATAATTTAGGGTGTCTACTATAAAAACCAACATAGTAACTTAGGGTACATTTCATGCATACGGGAACCTCCCAGCCATGCATTAATTCCCAGTCTGAGAAGGAAATGGTATTTTTAAGTTTTTGTACAATTATGTCTTATAAAAAAGAGGTTATTTTTATTAAGATAATGCCCGTGACTTTCTGTTTGATGGGTATTTTATGCAAAGCTTGAGCAAAAAGCCACACATGAACTTTTTCATATATTAATGATTAGCTTTTAACGTTATCTGTTCTGACGTAAAGGTACAGCCATTCAACACTTACATCGACATTACTTAATGCAATTGCAACATATGATTAAAGTTATTACATAATATATGTTTTGCTTATTAAGATGACTACAAAAGTAAGATGGAAAACTGGAAGATTAATACGATTTGGAAAAGATAGAAGAGCAAAGGAGTTACACAAAATGGAGGGGGTAAACTACCAACCCTTCAAAAGCTGAAAAAGATTCTGATGGCCAAAGAACGTTATCATTGTCTGAGATCTGAAAAATATACTGGGAAAGATAAGCGCCTGCCTGCCAAGGTTAATGACGGAAATTAGTTAAAACTAGAATTGCGGTCACTAGATTGATCAGTTACCTTGAAAAATCAGACTGGGTCGCAAAACATTTGTCAAAAACAACCATCAACCACAAGGATATATACCTGGCAAGTTTCACCTAAATTTGATTTAACCTGTGACCTTGAAAACAGTCAAGATGAGATATCTGTTAGGGAAGACAGTAAACTCCTGTCAAAGTACCTAATGCAAAAGTGCCAAGTTTCATCAAATCAGAGAAAAAATAATAGACTTTGAAATAAGATCTGGCCTATCCATATTACCAGTGACCTTGAAAAACAGGTCAAGAGAAATATCTGACCTTTCAGAAAAATAATCACCGATTCAAAAGGTACATGTATTGACTTTAAACAAAATCGAAAAAAGTAATATTTTGATCCTCAAATTGACATTTGACATATGAAAATGGGTCATAGGTGAAACCTCTTCTGCAAAAACTCTAGCAAACACCTAGTCGACAAGTTTCAACAAATTGTAAGAAAAAGAGAGAGGTGACCTGGTAATCGAAAATTGAAATGATACCGTCGACGCTCATTTTCGAATATTGACGGACAAAGCCAAATAATTCTCATGGCCTCTGAGGTTAAGAAGGTCGCTCCAAATTTTACACTCTCAGATTGATCCATGATCTTGAAACCAAAGACAAAAGTAACTGTGGTGAATGATTACATTTTCCCTAGGAACTTATTTTCCCTGTTTTGAAAAATAAAGGAAACAAATAATAATAATAATAATAATACCATCGACGATGTCAAATGGTAAATATCATTCTAAATTGAGAATATACAATTTATTTCTGATATTAAACTTTATTATAAGTTTTGTGTCTTATCTTTGTAACAAGTATATAGATCAATCTGTTGTTTAGTTAGTCTGCTATAATTGCATTTACATAATTCTTTGAGTTCGTTGGCGATCTGGCGATTAATCTACAACAAACAGTCTTTTGTTCAACAAATTCTATCATTTATATTTATATACAATTATTTATCCTGTATGTATGAGAACAGTAATGTAATGATAAAATTTTGATGAATTAAAACCCAGGACAAACGCAGCGAAAAACATAGTAAATAGAGTGTACATAGATGATTTTATAAGTAAACATTGTACGAAACTTGAATTTGTTGTTAACTGTTCTAGCAAGTTTTCTATAAAGAGCTAATTGGCTGAGCCCTACGATATAAGACAAAAGTTATTTTCCCGTTAACAGTGAAAATATTGCTTAGTTCTGGATATCAAAATGCGTATTGCACTCGAGTCACCGCCTCGCATGCAACTCGACTTTTAACCTACCGACTTACATTAGAACCCTTACAAAAATCTCCTACTTTCTAACTGTTATAGTCTATATTTACTTTGGCTTTGAAATGCAGCCTTCGTCAGTTTCATTCCTTACACAAAATTCATCATTTACAATTTTCCACACAGTATGCACAGTTTCCTTCTATCTTCAGCCCCAGAGTTGGAAATTGCTGATGAAGATCACACATTTAAAAACAGATAGTCCCCCATGTATATTTCGATACTAGTTTTCTTTAGTGGCGAAGTTATTTCGTTTTCTTTTAATTCTGTCTTTCCTTTACTTTCACTGAAAAGCAAACCTGGGTTGCAATCGTTTCTGTGTTTGGGCAGAATCCAGAGAGCCACATCAGGCCTCCCTAACCACTTCATCACCTTATCTCTTTTACTGACCACCTCAAGGCAGGGACCTGTGCTGGCTGGCTAGCACAAGACCTGGTGAATCTATCTTTTTTTTTTTCTTTTTACCGCATTTCAGGCCTACCGTTTCGTGTTCATGAATTGTACATCAGTTTGAGAACAGCTTTAGATCTGGAATTCTTGATACTAGGTCATATTATTATTATTATTATTATTATTACAAACTTTAATGTAGTGGTGCTGTGAATACTTAATGTGCTACGTAATTCAATTTCCATAGGCCTATGCTTGAGAAACAATCAATTATTATGGACATAAGAACAGCCACGGTATTTTTCTAAATATATTGTGCTAATTTATGGTAAATATCAAATATAGTTCGTCATTCAATCACTGTAGAGGGTCTAGTGGTCTATTTTGCAGTAATGTTATGGCCTCCTCTAGGAGCAGAAACCAGCGCTGACATATGACCGCTTGTTACAACCTCCCACGGCAACTCAATTTAAAGAACGAAGAGCTTCCCGTCAGTTGCACAACCCCGCAAGCTTTGCATATCCTAGTAACAAAGGACTGACTGCTTGAGAATAATCTGGCATCACAGCTATCAGGGTCACCGACGCCAATGAAAATACAGATCTAGCAGACATGTCAAGTTCGTAGACTTAATTTCTCCTGAACATTCCAAGAAGACTTGTACTGATTATCCCAACATTTTCAAACAACAGGCAAGTGTGATATGGATATTCACATAAATTTATTTATAGTCTCCGTGGCATATTGCTATTTTGTTGGTTAAGAAATCATTAAACTCATTATGCCAAATTTCTCTTGATAAATCTGGAGATACGCCGTTACCCTGCTACGCACCTTCTCTGTGTCTCATATTTGTGAAAATTTTATGCAATACATACACACACACACACACACACACACACACACACATATATATATATATATATATATATATATATATACTGTATATATATAATGTTACAAAAGTCCTTTTGATCGTTTGCATTTTGCTTTTCCCTTCTTGGTATTTCAATATAACGTAACATAACGTGAAAGAAGCACTAGACGTTTTTGTGAAGTTCATTTGACGTTTTCCCACACCTTGCCCTTTCCAATAATGAGGAGGTAAATTCATGACTACCCAGAGTTGTTAACAATCTCGTTCCGATATTGTTAAACAGTCCCCAGCCAATTTTTCACTTTATTATAGACGATATGTTGATAACACATAGTGAGATGTTTCTGGACCATATTAATAATCAACACCAAAATACGGAATCAATCAAGAAAAAAGAAACAACAACTCTTTACCTTTTTAAGATATCAGTGTAAGCAGATACAATGGTGAATTTACTACATCTGTGTATAGGAAAAAGACATAGGCTACACTGGACTCGCTAACAACTTCTATAGTTCATGCTTTAAGAACTTTAAACTGAATTCCACATACACGTTGTAAAGACGTGTTCTTTACCCATTAATTACGATCATGTATCGCACATATCAATTCAGCAAGAATCTCATGTATATATTTGTAAGCAGAATTTCCTGGCCTTTTCGCCAATATATATTTTATCACGTTATATCTCTTGTTATTGTTATATGATTGACTATTAACAAACACAAATTGCTCTCACTCAGCGTGCAGGTCACAGAGACCCGGGGTCAGGCACCACGTTTCCATCCGCACACTGCTATGTATGCCTTATGCTCAGGTAATACATCAATCAGTACCCAGTTCTGTCTTCACTGACCTCACAACTGGTGACCCCGGAGTGACGGTAAGCACAGCGGTTTTGGCTTCGCCATTAATGGACTCACTACAGCCACTTTACATTCAGAGAGCCTTTAACAGAACCATACGACAACAAAGTCTAGACCTCTGAAACCTTCTTCCTCGGAGAACACCCACCACTAACGGACTAATCACTGCATACCTTCTTCAGGTACATTCTGGCGTTCTCAAATGGTTTGGCCCTGCCATTTACGATTCACGTCGATCGTATTCAGAAGTCATTAACGGAACCACATGGCATATAGTTTTGACTTCTGACAAGCCCCAGACCCATTAACGAGTCAAAATGTCAAACACTGAGGTAGAAAGCCGTTCCGATGACACACAGATCCTCTGCATCTCCCTCCTGTCTTTGAAGGCAGCAATAACCCAGGCAATGAAACTGCCACCGTTCTTGTGGCAAAATACCTCATCCTGGTTCCTGCTGGCAGATGTCCATTTCCATGTAGCTAAAATCACGGACGAGGAAACCAAAGCGGACATCACCATGACAACGCTGCCAGAGGAGGTCATCAACAGAATCACCCCATGGTTGGACTTGCAGCCGGGCAAAGTCAAGTGCGAAGACCTGTGAAAGAGACTCATTGACACGTACTCCATGCCCGTCCCAGAGAGAACCCAACTCGCCCTTGACCTGATGAACCAGCCCCTGGGGGACGCATCACCCAGGGACGCCTGGGATGAACTATGAGGCCTCCTGATGCTGCTGGGCTTCAACTCAGACAGACAGAGGAGGGAGATCAGCTTGTCGCAGGAAATATTCCTGCGGCGCCTTCCGCAGGAGGCGAGGGCACAAATCATGGAAGCAGGCGTGCTTGCAATGGACGAATTGGTGAGCCTCGCACACAAACTCCACGAGGCCACCAAGGCCTCCAAGCATGCTGAAACACCTGCAGCCTGGTAGCAGAAGAAGCCGAAGAGGGGGACACGAACGCTGTGTACAGGGAGAAGGCTCCACTGCAGCAGCAGAAGATGAGGACAAATCCAGCCTGGTTTTACTTCCATCGGAGGTTCGGAAAGGATGCCAAGAATTGCAGAGCCCCCTGTTCTTTCACAAAAAACTAGGAAGGCGGCCACCCATAGCAGCAGTGGCTGCAAACCTTAGAGAATCCCAGCCAGTAGGATTCTTCATCCTCGACGCCATATCGGGACGACAGATGCTGATAGACACGGGGGCTATGCAGTCAGTATTTCCGCCGTCGGGGGAGGACCACAACTGCACGTCTGGTGCTGCAACCGCACTAGTGGCTGCAGATGGAAGTCCCATCCGCTGCTACGGAACTAGGACCTGCAGAATATCCATCCTGGTTCATAAATATGAATGGACCTTCGTCATCGTGGATGTCAAGTTTTCCTTACTAGGCGCCGATTTCCTCGCACAACACGGAATGCCAGTGGATGGCGGCCGAAAATGCTTGCTGGATATTGGAACCTGCCACTCCTGACCGCTATCCGCCGGACCGGAAATGCCCGCTGTATGCTCCATCTCATCAAACAAATACAGCGCCCTCCTGCACAAATTCCCAGATGTCTTCAAACCAGAACTGCGTCAGGTGCCAGGTACCCAGGCCAAGCACGGCATCCATCACCACATCACCACCACAGGCCTGCCGACACTTGCCAAGTTCCGCCGCCTGCCGCCCAAGAAACTCCAGGATGCTAAACGAGCATTCGCCGAGATGGAAAGGATGGGTATCTGCAAAAAGGCATATAGTCCATGGGCGTTCCCCCCCCAACATGGTGAAGAAACCAGATGGTTCCTGGAGGCCTTGTGGGGACTATCATCAGCTGAACCTAGTGACAACACCAGACCACTATCCCCTCCCAAATATGCAGGACCTAACAGGAGCCCTGCATGGGGCCAAGATATTCACAAAAATGGATTTGCTCAAGTCCTATTTTCAGGTGCCAGTATATCTCGACGACGTTCCGAAGACAGCCATCATCACACCGTTCGGGACATATACCTTCTTGTACTCCACCTTCAGCCTCAGGAACGCCGGGGCCACATTCTAGTGCCTGATGGACAGCATCTTAGGGGACATACCTTTCTGCATCTGGTACGTGGACGACATCCTGATCTTCTTCAGGTCCCGGAGGAGCACCTGTGTCACGTCCAGGCTGTGCTAAAACGCCTTCAGGCAAACGGATTGGTCGTCAGATTTGACGAATGTACCTTCAGAGTGGAAAAGGCAGACTTCCTGGGACATGAGGTCCCTCCGACAGGTGTCCGCCCCATGGCCTCCAAGGTGGATGCAGTGAAGGATTTCCAACACCAAAAACGATCAAGTCCCCACAGGAGTTCCTCGGCATGGTCAACTACTACCGATGATTCGTGCCGGACATTGCCCACCTTATGTATCCCCTAACATGAATGCTGAAGGGGAAGCCAAAAGCACTGACTTGGGAAGTCCCGCAGCAAAAGGCGTTCGAACAGACGAAGGCAACCCTTGCCAAAGCCACCACCTTAACATATCAAGACCCCACCACCCCCCCTGAGACTAACCACTGACACCAGCAACACGCTTGCGGAGCCATGCTGGAGCAGATAGTAGATGGTTCCCCCCGCCCGCTTGCATTTTTTAGCCGAAGTTAAAGCTGCTAGAGACCCACTACAGTGCATTCGGCAGGGAACTGCTGGCAATCTACCAAGCCGTGCAGCACTTCATTCACCATCCTAACAGACCACAAGCCATTGGTACATGCGTTCACGAAGGCGGGAGACACATGGTTGGCAAGACAGCAACAGCACCTGGCTGCTATCTCCGAATTCGGGTGCACCATCAGTTACATCCCCAGCATGACGAACCTGGTAGCCAACGCCCTATCAAGGATTGAAATAAATTCAGTCCACCTGGGCATAGACTATGAAGACCTGGCAAAGGAACAGGCTGCAGACCCGGGAATGGCAGCTTACCACACGGCACTTACCACACTGAAGTGGGAAGATGTGCCAATAGGTGAATCTGGATCGACACTTCTCTGCTTCACCAGCACAGGCCGCCCACGCCCCTTGATACTTGCGTCATGAAGAAAGCAGGCGTTTGACGTCATCCACGGGCTTTCCCATCCATCAGGACGAACAACAACGTGCCTGATGACAGAGAAATTCATGTGGCATGGGATCAGGAAAGATGTACAAGAATGGGCAAAGAACTGTGTACCGTGCCAGACAAGTAAGATCACCCGCCACACGCAATCAGGCATCGGAGACTTCCCTCAACCACATAGACATCCACATAGACATCGTGGGACCTCTGCCTTAATCAGAGGACACCAGATACCTCCTGACAGTCATAGACCGTTCCACAAGATGGCTGGAAGCAGCCCCAATGGTAGAAGCATCAGCAAGCGCCTGCTTGGAAGCCCTACTATCAAGTTGGATAAGCCGTTTCGGTGTGCCAGATGATATAACTACATATACGGGCCCAGCATTCTTGTCAGAACTCTGGGTCTCCCTGGCACGCCTGATGAGGACCACACTCCACAGTACGACGGTGTACAACCCTGCGGCCAACGGTATGGTGGAAAGGACCCACCGTTCCTTGAAAGCAGCTCTGATGGCACGTTGTACTGATGAGAATTGGAATGCGCAGCTGCCCTGGGTCCTGCTGGGTCTGCACACTGCACCAAGGGCAAACGGCAAGAATCTCCCACAGAAAAGTCTACAGTGAAGCATTGGCCATACCTGGAGAATGCTTCCCCACAGAAGCTGGACGACCCAGATACACCCCTTCCAAGACTAAGAGAAATTGCAAAGAAGTTTGAGCCCTGCCGGAAGACTTTGGAGGACAGGACCCATAACTTCAACCCAGAAGGCCTGAAAACCTGCACACACGTCTTCCGAGGAACGACGCCCACCGCCCACCCTTGACCAGACCATACAGAGGACCATACTGAGTCGTCAGTAGAACATCCAAGGCCTACCTCATCAACATCCATGGGCAGGAAGACTGGATATCTATAGACAGGTTAAAGCCAGCCTTCCTAATGGACAGCGGAACCTGGGAAGAAACCAGCAGACGTCCCAAAATTCCTCCACAAAACAAGACTTCAGATGAAGAGATCGGCATCCTGAAACGAGGCCGAGGACGTCCCAAGGGTCGCACTAGGGATGTCATCTGCCCGGCAAAACCGCCGGACGACTCAACAGTCAAAACCACCCCACAACCGCAGATATCAAGAACATGGGGTCGGCTCCTGCTCCCAAGAAGATACCATGACTAACATTCAACAGATCTTCCAATCATTATTTCATAATAATTGTCTTGGGGGTGGGTGGGGGAGTACTTGTAAAGACGTCTTTTTTACCCATTAACTACGATCATGTATCGCATCTATCAACACAGCAAGAATCTCATGTATATATTTGTATGTAAAATTTCCTGGCCTTTTTGCCAATATATATTTTATCACTGTATGTGCATTATGTCTCTTTTTATTGTTATTTGATTGTTAACAAACACAAATTGCTCTCACTCAGTGTGCGGGTCACAGAGACCTGGGGTCGGGCATCACGTTTCCGCCAGCATGCTGCTATGTATACCTTACGCCCAGGTAATAAATCAATCAGTACCCAGTTCTGCCTTCTTTGACCTCACAACTTTGGTTTATAGGGCTCTTCGTTATTCTTGGTCTGTTTTGTATAATGAGATTTTGTTTTTAGTCAAATTTTTCTTACAGAACTCTTATCCTGAAAATATGGTTTGCAAAGTCATTAACAGACTGCTGTCACAACACTTCTCTAATCTGACACCCTCCTATAATGTCTTATAGAAAAATACGTATGCCACAATCCCATATATTTCGGACAACAAGTTTTCAGCCAAACTTAAACAAATAATTGAACAGAAATTTGGCTGCCTTAAGATGCAATTAATTCTAGTCAATCCACTCAACAGAACCATGCCTCACTATGTAAAATCGAAGTGAATAAAAAGCATTTCTCTATTATTGGTGGCACAATCCCCATAGTGATTACCTTACTACCCTGGAGTCCTTAAACGTCAAACGGCTTTTGCGTCTTTGAACTCGAACGTTCCCGCTTCTCCTCTTTATCTTGCATTACTGAAGTCGTAGGGTGGGGTCAGGTCTTGGTCTTTCGTTCTTCTCCTTCTCCTTGGAATGATTTGTTGAGCACTTGATCTTTTTTACTGCACACATTTTAAGTTATATTAATTTTAATGTTTGTCAATCTTTTTTTCCTCTTAACTTTATTTTTAAAATAGTTTTTTAAATTTCTGACGGTTTGTTATATTTGCAGATTGATGATGCACATAGCACATGTGCAGAAAACGTCTCATGTGAATAAATTATGGCCTTTTTTGATCGTTTTTATGGACCCTGCTGTATGCCATTATATATATATATATATATATATATATATATATATATATATATATATATATATATATATATATATATATATATATTAATTTTACCATATTTAAGGTTGCATTAAAAGTTTTAACAAAACTTATTCATACTTTACATGTTTTCTGTTACCAGTATTTCTCTCTCTCTCTCTCTCTCTCTCTCTCTCTCTCTCTCTCTCTCTTCTCTCTCTCTCTACAGACACACAACTCAAAAGCAAACATATCTAATATATATATATATATATATATATATATATATATATATATATATATATATATATTTTATATATATATATATATATATATATATATATATATATATATATATTGGATATATGTATATATATATACATATATATATAATATCGATAGGCTATATTAGGTATATTAGATATGTTTGCTTCTTTGTTGTTATGTGTGTTTCCAGAGAGAGAGAGAAGAGAGAGAGAGAGAGAGAGAGAGAGAGAGAGAGGAGAGAGAAAAAAAATACTGGTAGCAGGAAACATGCACATTATGAATATGAATGGTTAAAACTTTAATGCAACTACTAATATGGCAAAACTAAAAGAATTCTCTTTCTGTGACAATTCACAGGCTCTTAAGAATGAACTGCATTTGATTAAACCGTTATTATCTTGATCATTTTTGATATATGAAAATGGGAGTCTGCCAGGCTATCGTTACTATGACATTATGCTTTGATGTGGTGTGCCATTTTGAGTTCCTGCCTCTCTTTCACGTCCATCGTCCCTTGCCTGTGATCAATAGTGGTGTCTTCAGTGGCTGATAAGAATTTTGTAATCCCACACCCACCCTCGCCCTTTTGTAGTTCTCACACTTCCTTCATTATTATTATTTTAGAAGTGAAATTATTGATTCTGCCAGATCTATGCAATCTCGTGTTATCGTACGCTGCACAGGTAATAATTTTCATAATAGTTTACTTGTGCTCGATACGTCAGCGCTGTTGATTTTCAAGTGGAAAATCATGCCAAAAAAAAAGGAATGACATTTTAAGTTGGTATCTAGTAGCAGCTAGTCCACAAAATAATAGAGAAGAAATGACCCAACTTGACAAACGTAATGAGATTTCCTGTCTTTGTCACCGTGAAAGATCATGTTTAGAGCGGATCTTATCTCTCAAACATATCCTCTTAAGGCCTATTGTGGTTGCGAATAATTTCCTGCGCACTTGATACGGAAAACAGTAGTAGCCAGGATCCATGAAAATAACTGATTCTGCGATACATTCTGGATGTTGCATATATAAGTATTTCACATGCACTTTGTGCAAAGGGAACCCCAGTACTTCTGTGGACTTTTCGGGAGAGGAAATGTTCCTAGACTGAGGTAAACGTGTCTATCATTCGGAAACAATGAGAGCCATTCTATTATTTCGTAAGTGGTGAAGAATGTATATATATATATATATATATATATATATATATATATATATATATATATATATATATATATATATATATATATATATATAGCATTAAATTCTAAATTTGTTTTGACATAATGATAGGTGTTTTGGTACTTGATGCAACAGGATGGAAAGAGAAATGCGTGCAATGTTAGAGAATACCAGAAGTGAGGTGGTACTGCTGCCTGAAAGAAAAAGGCCAAATGTGTTCGTGGAAGGGACGTACTTGTGGTGTTACACTTATGTTAGAATAGTTTAGGTTACATCATATACTTGGCACATAACCACAAAGTTTTTATCTAGAATTAAACTAATCCTGTAAATCATGCTGCGTTCGAATATTTTCAACGATTTCATTGCCTCAAATTTTGTATTGAAGCTTGTGTAAAAAAGATTTTTAAAAGGAATGATGTTTTGCCCAAAAGGTGAAGAAAAGATACATCATTCCAGTTACTTTTATGAAATAGAAGATTGCGTATATTGCATAGTAAATCGGTATACATAATTTTATTTAGTAGAGTCTAGTCCCATTTCACCCAATCTTCCAAATGGTTATTTTCGATAGTAGCTGAAAGATTCTTCTGACTTTCTAGCTGATCTTCATTCTACGCAACTCTGCCAAATAAATGACTCGAGTGAAGAAAATAGTTATTCATTTGGCCTAAGTAGAAGTTAGACATTGAAACTATTTGAAAATGAGGAAGATTGTGCTCATGATTGATATATTTAAAAGAAAAAACTTTTAAGTTTTCAGTTTTCCACAGTATTTGCCATTTAACAAATGCTGGATTCTGGTGCATGTTTGCTTTTCTAAAGATTTATTGCCTAGTGTTGGGCACTGCTGAGTGTATCAACAAAATTTCATTGTGGGGGCACGAGTCCGTGTTGTCAGTAAAGCTCTTAGGGCCACGACCAGCGGTCATTTCTGTAGCAGTCATTCCAGATGAACAGGACCGTATCCGTAGCTGCGGCCTAAATTTGTATCGTTTATTGAAAATGCTTTCATCTCAGTGTTATCACAAGGATAATTCTACTCAGAAGGCATAGCGAGTTTATACCAGAAATTAATGTTTTTTTTTTTTATCACAACTTTTTAGATTGCTTTATGGAAAGGTCATACTCGACAAAATCAATACCCTTCGCTGTGAGTCATTCTGAAGTTAAAACCTCAGCTTCTTGTAGAGCACTGAAATTTGAAACATCATAAAACCGTGACTCTGATGCCCGTTGCATGGCTCTCATGCCCATCCTCTTCCCTCAACTTCACAAAAATAAGGGGTCCTTTAGTTTAGCAAGAACCTCTAGCTGAACCCTGGTAAGCCTTACTTGGGGCATTTCCACGGTTCAGGTTAATTACGAGTATATAGTTACCCGCCCGATTTCGCTTTCACTCCAACAAGTTCTACGATTCCTTCATAGCAACCTTTATCCTTTAAGGAATAATATATGTATTAGTATCTAACTTATAATAAGTACTATAATTAATGATTTTTTTAAGCAAAAAAGTGAAAAATAAATAAATTATTCCGATATTTCTGTTGATTTTTCTCTTGAAGTTGGAAAACAGCTTGCGGATGGTGAGACTGGTGGGCAGCCTCGCCATCAGCTTTGACGCAACAATAGGGGTGGTCGCTGGAGCAAGCCAGGTGGCAAAATTGAGCTAGACAGTTCTGGCGCGTCTGCTTTACTATGCTTTGTGCAAAGGGTAAGAAAAGCAAGCATCGGCAGTCATAAATATAATTTACCATAATGCCAACCACACTTCATAACATCTCATCTGCTGAATGTCATAATGATTGTACAGCTTAATTTTGTGGGTAAGAAAGCATATTAGATGACATAAAACACTCAAGTGCTTATAAGAACACATGTTGCTTAAATACATGCATACATACCTACCAACATACATTAAGACACACACACACACACACACACACATATATATATATGTATATATATATATATATATATATATATATATATATATATATATATATATATATATATATATATATATATATATATATATATATATATATATATATATATAATTTATGTATCTACATATATACATATATATATATATATATATATATATATATATATACATTATATATTATATATATATATATATACATATATATATATATATATATATATATATATATATTGTATAGAACTAGATATACAAATATAGATAAAACCAATATAAAATAAGTAGAGACGTTTTGTAACAATGGGTCGAAAATTAATATAATTATGCAAAAGAAAAGTTGATTTAAAATGAAGTACTAGAGACACCACATATATCTTTAACTAAGACATTGTATCTTCTATTGGCTTAAAAATAGTTTTTCTTAGACAGTTTAAGTTCTATTCACAATCGTGAAAGAATTCTTTCATTGGTGCTTTCACACTTCACAAGGTCTCTGATGAAGGAAGAATCCTCGAGGTTGATTCCTTTCACCATTCCCTCGCTCTCACTAATTTCATCGTGTTCTGCAAAAATTTCTCATTACTTTTTATTACTGAAGACTGGGTTTCTCTTAAATGTCGCATCACTTTCTTCCTACAGTGAAGAGAATTGAAATATTGGCTTGCTTCTGCATTTCAGTGATGAAATTAACTCTGCCTCAAATGTCACAGGGTTCGGACCATATTGTCAAATTTATCGTGTCTAGATTCCACATTGTACTTATATTTTGCTTTTTCAAAAATATGATTGAAATGATCAGTTTTTTGTACCTAACATGTAGTCAGTTATATTATCGACATTTCACTACTTTTCTCACTGTTCTCCTCACAATTATGCCGCTACGCTCTTCTTACTCATCGCTGAAATATACGGCGACAGTGACAGAGGTAGTTAGTTGTACCACCACACAACTCCAGTTCAGTCTGTCAGTCAGTCGGACCACTTTGGAGTCTTTAAAGTATCACTTATTAAACATTTATCTTCAACATATACTATATATATATATATATATATATATATATATATATATATATATATATATATATATATATATATATATATATATATATATATTTAATAACACAATCATTATTTATAATTAGGCACACTTATACAAAAAAAACTGCATGTATTAGGATATACATGATATAATATATATATGTATATATTATATATACATATATATATATATATATATATGAGTGTGTATATATATATGCATATATATAAATGTATATATATATACATATTAGTGTGTATGTATATATATATATATATATATATATATATATATATATATATATATATATATATATATATGTGTGTGTGTGTGTGTGTGTGTGTGTGTGTGTGCGCGTGTGTGTGAAGCATTTATAAATGAGTTTCGTTAAAAACTGTCGGGAAAAAGTCTTATAGAAATATATTCAACCCTCCAAGTGTACCTTCTACGTGAAATAGAAAAGAAAAGAGGCGACATTTTTCAACAAAGACTTTTGTTCGATCTTTTCAGGAGGAGATCTTTTTTCATTCTCCCCCTCAAGAGATAAGCATCTCCTCCTGGAAAGAGAGAGAGAGAGAGAGAGAGAGAGAGAGAGAGAGAGAGAGAGAGAGAGAGAGAGAGAGAGTCTGAAATCGTTCTCATCCGTTAGTCTTTACACAAAAGAATGTTGTACTTGTTGTTACGTATTCTATTTGTTCTTTTGAATATAAGATGATATAATCGGTTTTTATTTTTTGTATGAAATCAAACGTTTTGCAATAGCAAATTTTTACATACACACTCTCCTCTTTCATTTGTCGTTTATTTCATTCATATCTTTTTATATATTTACCTCGGATATTTTTCAATATTTCAAATACTCACAAAGTCAACGGATTATAGTATAGATGCACTTCCACAATACAATTCTTAATGCTTGTGAACTTGTATGTACACATTTTAACATTTGTGGTGAATTTCGATATACAAGCGCACATAATCATACTGTATATGGGAATGAAAATCTGTTTTAGCCACATTCGCATCAATTCATGAGGAATTACTTAGTTTACCTTTCTCAAAACTATTGCCAATCAAGCAACAGTATTTCCTTCTACGAAACCTCCCCTCAACACTTTCCTTTCAATCAGACCCTGCTCCTGCCTTTCGGATAAAGACATATTTACTTGAATATATATATATATATATATATATATATATATATATATATATATATATATATATATATTATATATATATATATAGTATATATATATATATTTATATATATATATATATATATATATATATATATATATATGCGCAAATGAAAATGGTGAACAATAAATATTTTATTTGTATATATCTGCAAAAAATACTGATGTCGACATTTCTTGTACGGAGAGAGACCATATGGATCGGGCACACCAGAGAAGAAGAGTTGTTATAGCGCTTAGGGTCAAATGAGTAGAAAGCTTAATAAAAAAAAAAATTTTTCTCATCTGATTTATGAAAATACAGAAAAAAGATTAAAAGAACTAAATCTAAACATCAACACGAACTACAGTCCGTACAGCAGACACATGATAAGCATATCACCACAGGTGATTTTTCTTTTTTCTTGCACAGTCACTTTTCTGCTCTATAAAATCTGTCATTGTCAGAGGTGAGCTATTCACTTTTCGCCCCCACATTAAATTCTTTCTCTCACCGATGTTTCCTTTTATATGAAAATGGCAAACACGCATGTCTCTGAAGCTTTCTGGATTACCCATTCTTGTAGATTTTGCTTGCACTGATCGGAGATTCGCCACAAAACACATAGTTCTTGATTTGGTGTTGCCATTCCTGTATTCTTGGTAATACCATCTTTTTCATTTTGCATTCTGAGAAAATATTTCCTCTTGTTCAAATATGAATTTCTTAATTTGCTTAATGAATATTTGGTGTTTCTTGCCACCCTTGAGCAGTCGTGTACTAGTTGTAAATAAGAAAGCAGCGCATAAATTGTCTGCTTAAGTCTATATAAGTGTTTGCATTCCCCCTTTACCTGTTATGGTAATGAAAGTGATTTTAATGATCACATTGATATTGTTAGATGTCAGTCACGAATCGGCCTGAAAGCAGTAGAAAAATATATACAAATACTTCAACCTAAAATGATATGAAGTTTTATAAGATCTTTCAGAAGCATATGGATTGGAACCATTAGCACCTAAAGTGAACCCTGCAATATAAGTAGAAGACCAAGACTCGGAAATTGTTTCTGGGAAAGAACTGCGGTTACGTCTAGAGCACTGATTTTCCTAGATCCTTGAGTCAGTTGTTTCCACAATGAGCAACACTTCCCTTTGGAAGCATTGTAATGTTCAGGGACGCATGCCGCTCATACATAATTCTTTCTTATTAGAGGCAAAACCTGATCCGAAATCTATCTATTTCCGCTCCACATAGCGCTGGAAAGACTACAAAAGGATTATCCTTGTTAGCCACGTAGCACAGGAAGTTACTGAACAATACAGAACGCAACATCGTTCTGTCCTTTAGGCAATATAGAAAACATTCGAAGTTCTTCAGTTTTGTGTATTTTCTGAGCGAAATATTATTCAGTTCATGAGTTTTTTTCTACATTTTTGTATCTGCTCTTTGGTGGCACATCTGTGGATGCAGCCGCGAGTGAGATAGCAAGGGAACACAGACATGAACCTCATGGTGATCATTTCCAGATTCTCCAGCGGAGGCCGTTCCACTTCCGTTTAAGCTCGGTCTGCCCCTGGTCGAACTAGTTCTACCCATTGCACTGTGGGTCGATCTGTCAGGCGAGATAAAAACCATTCAGATTAGATAAATTGATATCAAAATCCACAATGGTACAAAATTTTTAAGAGGTCTAAGGTTCCCCAATATCTATGCTTAGGTCACCTTCAGATGTCAATCCATCCCTGTCGTAACAAACCAAACCACAGAGGTTTGTCCTACAAGAGCGGGCCATGAATCGAAACGGGTAATTTTCAAGAGTGATTGCGAAGCTAATTCTTGGAAATATTCACATTTTCAATAAAACGTTCGTGGGGACTAATAAGCTGTCTAACTGAAATGAGAAATAATAAAACATCACATAAATGAAAGTTTCATTCCAGGCTGCTGACACTACACCGTCTACTTCTGAGAGAGAGAGAGAGAGAGAGAGAGAGAGATGATCCTCCGGGCACACTGAGATTCAGTTATCTCACGTTGAAATGCTTTGGATTCTACATTTATAACTTAACAATACTGGTGGAAATCAAGATTATAACTTAATCCTTCACACTCGTTTTAGAATTAACATTATTCATCGGAACTTCACTTTAGAGAGGATTACTGAAATAAGTTTGATTCGGCAATTTTTCTGAAAGATAATTTAACTTAAGGTTAAATCTTATCTGGTGTATCGACTGTAGGAAAGCTTCTGAGAGGTAACATACATGAAAGATCTTATTTAAGTTCATTCGCATCTACAGTAAATTGTTTGAGTAAATATCCTATTTTAAGATGAATATTATCGAGGTAACTTACCTGACAGATTTGTTTACACATTTGTCTTACGTGGGGCAACTTTCCTGGAACAAGCCTGCTCTAAAGTAGCTCTTATCAGGACTAAGTTACTTGAGAGGAGACCTAATCTAAAATTAAATGCTATTTATAGGTGACTTACCTGAGATAAATTTGATTCAAAATTAAATCCTGTTTGAGGTAACTTACATGAAAGATTTATTTTCGTATAGGACACATTGTCTGTGACAACTTACCTGAGAAAAGATCCAATTTCATATTATGCCATATGTAGCATAACTTGTTTCGAATATCATCTGAAGAATGTTTAAAGGAGGAAGAGTGGAACTGAGCAGAGATGACTGAAAATCTAAGTAAGCAAAACCAGTATCATGATTTCTGAAAAGGACCTAGGGAGATGTAACCTGGAAAGTAACCATGCGTGACCTCTGGCTGTGGTGAAGGGCTGAATGCAATATTATTAATGGGTTATCGTAGAATGTGTCGCTGGAGACGAACTAGTATCTAAGAGGTGAATGGCCGCCCCAGAGTAACAGCAGCCTAGATGAAGTGAAAAGCAATAGTATTATTCCTGGTAAATAAGAGCATCATATTGTTAAAAAGGGTAAAGATATATGACGTTTTCGTAAGACATAAACTTCCATACATATCAGAGAGATGGCCGCTTACTGAAAAAAAGGGCAAAGATCTTGACAGTGTGTAACTGCGGAGTGCCAAGATTCGTGCCTGGAATCCTCTAGAAAGATCATTTACAAATGCTGAGGTAACAGAGCTATTGCAGAATTTCTATCACATACACTGAGCTTTCAAAGACAGTAGATTCGTGCACGGGGAGAGGCAAACTCGGTATAATTCACTTAGAAAATAAGTAAATAAGATTTAAATTACTGTAGTCCTAGGCACATACAGATCAACAGTGCGTCCGATTTTTTATCGGTAGATATTCAGAGCATGATGATGAATCCTTCGGACTTTTTCATGATAAAACTATTATGGAGATGTATAACTTCTGAAAACTTTTCTAAAATCAAATCTTGTTAGGGGTTAATTTTCTGAGGAAATACTCGTTTAAAAAATTCGACGTTCACTCAATTAAATTGCCTGAGACGTGATTTGAAATTAAAACACATGGGGTAACTTACTTGAAAGGAAAGTTAATATAAAGATGAATTCTATTGGTGATAACTTACTCCACTACAGAGCGGATCTGCCCTCATGTAAGATCTGTTCAGGAATAAGATTTTCTTTCAGGTAGGTTATCCATTATAAATTTTGACTTCAAATGATCTCTTGAATGATTCAGCTGGGAAAATATGTATTTTTTAATCAAATACTTTCACAGGAAATTCACCTCTGGTAAGACTTAATTTTATATAGGCTTTGCACTAGAGCAATTCATGAGTGATGGAAACTCACCTGAGAAAGCATATAACAAACTTGATACGATCAAATTCTCTTTTGGATATCTTCCTCGAGATACCATCTGATTAAAGTTTAATAATATCTGCAGTAATTTACCTGAGAAAAGATTAAGTTTGAAATAAAATCTTATCTGGGGTAGGCTAACTCACTAAAAAGCTGAACTGATTTAAGATTCAATTTAATCATATCTGGTAAGTTACCTGACTCACCTCTGATCTACAGTTAAGTTGACTGATGTTTGGGTCAAATTACCTGAGGGAAGATCTGGCAGATCCGTTGAGGATCGTTGCTTCTGTTCGAGTGTCTGTTCTCGACAGTCTGTTGTCTGAATACAAAGACATTTGGCGTTCTAAAGGAGATCTAGAGAGGAAAAAGATTCTGTTATAAATAAAGTATATCAGGGAGCAGATGATGGGAGTTATCAGTTTTTCTGATCAGCGTACTTTTTAAATAAATTAATCATATATATATATATATATATATATATATATATATATATATATATATATATATATATATATATATATTTATGCTTCTGTTAGTACATGACAATGTGGTGTTTTTGGGCATTCTGCGCGTTTCAGCGCATAGGTGAATGTCTGATGATCTGCTGGCTCAGCACAAGGTGCCTGAACAAAATGTCACCTTGGATATAGCCGTGGCAGCAACACATGAGCGGAAGTCTCGAATGTTCTGGAAGCCCTGTCCGGTTAGAACCCGAATATGGGTGTGTCGTGGAGAAGGGGTTTATGCATTTGTCTGTAATGAGGAGTGGCTTTTGGGTTAAGTGTCTGGGGCTTCTGTAAAATGCCATACATTGGTTTTGGAGGACCCGAAGTGAGAAGGACTCTGAGGACCAAGTTCCCTGCTGTAAGAGTGAGTGTTAGGATAAAGCAGCAAATTCACATTTTGGTGGCTTTTCAATTTGTCTTAATTTCTTTTAACATTTCTTTCTATGTGGTGTAATGGGGTTAATGTGAACCAAGTTGATTTTAATACTAATGGGAGATGATTTCTCTACAGAAATTTCATGCTCATGCATGACCAGAGTAAGCACGCCTAAAAATGAACATGGCCACTATGGAATGTAACCACTTAAATGAATTGGTGGCATAAAGACATAAAATTAGAATGGAGACTGAATAGTGATTGGGGATTGAGATGGGAAGAATCCCACTTACAGTTCTTGCGACTGATAAAATGTTTGGGAAGACGTTCATTTAGCTTTGTTTCATTTTAGTATTATGTTTATTTACCATTTTTTTAACCTGTCATATTTAAGATTTGCAGAATAAACTATTATTGTAAACACGGCTTAATTTCCACAAGCTGGATGTATGGTATTTAGTACTCAAGAGAGAGAGAGAGAGTGCTTGATCACGTCTACCAACACTTCAGGTAAGTCTGTTATTTTTGTATATATATATATATATATATATATATATATGACTTTATCACATCACCGTGATTCATATACAATCAGTAAGCTACAAACGTCTTTTAATATCAATTCGCTCTACCTCGAAATAATATATTTTCATATATGTTACCGAAGGAATTTTTAGTTGATAATAAGTTCGTCGTCCGTGGGCTCGAACCAGCGAAGGACAAGAACTCAGGACTACAGTGGACGATTAACCCACGTGACCAGTCGTGTCGGTTAATGCGTCCACTGTAGTCCTGAGTTCTTGTCGCCGCTGGCGGCCGTGGAGTTAATGCGTCCACTGTAGTCCTGAGTTCTTGTCCTTCGCTGGTTCGAGCCCACGGGACGACAAACTTATTATCAACTAAGAAGGGAATTTTTAGTTGATAATAAGTTCGTCGTCCGTGGGCTCGAACCAGCGAAGGACAAAACTCAGGACTACAGTGGACGCAACCCACACGGCCCAGGTTAATACGTACACTGTAGTCCTGAGTTCTTGTCCTTTGCTGGTTCGAGCCCACGGGACGATTAACTTATTATCAACTAAAAATTCCCCTTCGGTAATATGAAAATATATTATTTCCGGTAGTTTAATTGGATATTAAAGGACGTTTGTAGCTTATTGATTATATATATATATATATATATATATATATATATATATATATATATATATATATATATATATATATATATATATATAATCATGAAGCTACAAATGTCGTTTAATATCCAATTCCTACTACTCCGGAATATCCCCGATGGGGAATTATCACGGATACTGCGGGTCTCGATCCATCGACACAGTTACCTTCCAACAACTCCAGTCAATGTTGGAAGGTAACTGTGGACAAGGATCGAGACCCAGCAGGACCGATCCATTTATCACTTATAAATTCCCTTTGGTGATAATTCCCCATCGGGAATATTCCAGAGGTAGTGGGAATTGTATATTAAACGTATTTGTAGCTTCATGATTGTATATAAATCACAGTGTGATAAAAATTTCATATGTATGTATGTATATATATACATACATATATATGTATACATGTATGTATGTATGCATATACATAATACATACATACATACATACATATATATATATATATATATATATATATATATATATATATATATATATATATATATATATACAGACTTACCTCTCTCTCTCTCTCTCTCTCTCTCTCTCTCTCTCTCTCTCTCTCTCTCTCTCTCTTACTTGAGTACTAAAAACCCAATTAAACCGTGTTGACAAAAATAGTTTATTCTGCAAATCCAACACACACACACACACACACACACTATATATATATACATATATATATATATATATATATATATATATATATATATATATATATATATATATATTTTCATGATGTTGCCTTGTAATATGTATATCCTCCCATAGTTTTGATGTATTTACTCTTCTGTTTATATTGTGTTATATGTAATATAATAATAATAATTGTTGAGATATCATATGTAGTGTAATATCAGATCTCAAAAGAACTAATGCTTTAGATAGCTTAACAGCATAATTTAGAATTAATAATACGATTTTAATAGTAATGTAGTATATGAGGAACACCTGCATCCTAGCGAAGGGTTTGTTTCACTTCAGCTGTCATCGCAAAAGATAACGTGCTGACAGGTCGAGATAACAATTGCAGATTCGTACAGGAGACCAACTCGAGTTTTTTGTTTTGTTTTAAAAACATGCCAATCATGATTAGCCAGTTTTGAACGTGTAAGGATTTCTATAAAAGCTTTGTCTCATACGAGAAGAAGACAAATGTTTTGTAACGTTACATACATGGCTCTGGTCATGTATCCCCTTTTGAGAGATAGGACAAGTATTGCACTGGAGCACATGTCCTGATTGATTGCTTCATGTATTGTCCCAATTGTGTTCAAAACATTTCAGAACTTTTTGTCTCGTACCCAAAATGCCTTAATGATGTCACCTTGTCGTTTTAATTTCCTACTGTAATTCTCAGATTTATTCATTCTTATTTGAGAGACCATTAGCTGTGGCTCTCTCTCTCTCTCTCTCTCTCTCTCTCTCTCTCTCTCTCTCTCTCTCTCTTTATTCAAAAGAGAAAAGTTATTAACGTAGAATATTTGTGGTCACTAGCATTAATCTTACCTTTTGAGATCTGATTATAGGGAAAGTGTAAAAATTTGGTTGTAATGGCACATGATAAAAAAAGTGTGTTTTTGAATCAAAAGTAGCTACAGGTCCAGGTAAAGTGAATTTTACTTATTATTACCATGGTATTATAAGGTATTTTGAGAGAATTTTTGCCTTGGTGAAATTATTATTGATAAATCTTTTGTGTATTTTTGTGTGTCCTTGTGTTTGCAATCTCTTGATTTTTGTTGGTGATTTAATATTTATTTACTTAGCATTTTAAACATTTCTTAATAATTTAACATTGCATACTTGATTTAATTTTCATTTATTAAGACTCCCTTTTCAAATCTTGAATAACTCTTGATAGTTTAAATTTTGCTTGATTAACTTGACTTCTTGATAAATTAAAGTTTTATGATTTAATTTTATTTAATAATTTAACTCAAGAATTACTTGAATTTTTGTGTTGTTTTCAAGTAATAGTAAATTTTTCAGATTGTGAATTCTGATTATAAATTTTGAATTTAACAGTAAATTTTTGTATTTAATGTTTTTAAAAACAGTGTTTCATTTATTAATCACTAGTGAATAGGATTAATTCTGTGTGCATAAGGCAAATTGATAAACATATTTTGTTCCTTTAGTTTTGTTGAAGTGAATTAAGACCAGGGAAACAATTGAAATTGTTTGATGGAGTGATGCCCTTTTACTGTAGAATATTTCTTGTTTAATTGTTGATACGTCACACTATTCTTGATAAACTTAGTTTGATTTTTCATGTGATTAATGAGCTTGTTAAGGGATCGCTTTTACCTTTAGAGTACTCAGTCATAATTCTTATTGTTATGAGTGTTCAGGTATCTGGCTGAAGTGAGGTATATTTTTGAAATCTGTGATTAGTTGTGTAATAACCAGGTACTTAGAATGCATCGGGACAATATATATATATATATATATATATATATATATATATATATATATATATATATATATATATATATATATATATATATATGATTACATTTGTATCTGGTAAAAAAGTGACCAGTAGATTCTACACACGCACACACTCACACACACGGACACACACACACACACACACACACACACACACACACACACACACATATATATATATATATATATATATATATATACATACATATATATATATATATATATATATATATATATATATATATGTGTGTGTGTGTGTGTGTATACATAAATATATATATATATATATATATATATATATATATATATATATATATATATATATATATGTATATATATATATATATAAATATATATATTATATATATACATGTATATATATATATGGGTGTGTGTGTATAATGTGATTTTTTTACAATAAAAAATATTAACATACTACCACAAAATTATATTCTTTCATCTCAGTTTCTCTTATCTGTTAAAGTAATAATAAATGCAATAAGGCTGATGACGATACTGATGTTCATAATAAGAAGAGGGAAAAGAAGGAGACGAAGAATAAAAATGGTAAATCAGAAATGCTTGTGGTGTAAAAATCCTCAATCGCCAAAGAAATTCTGTGTGAAAATAACAATACCAAGAAATAACACCTAATAATTATTAGTTAAAAGCTAACGTAAGATAAAAGAAGGCAAGGACCGGAATCGGGAGGAAAATGGTCCTTCTTTCGCCACTGCACCTGATTAGAAAACTAATGAGCTTTTGCGGGCGAAGTTAATTGCAAAGATCAAAGGGTATTGGTCTCTGTAATATGAGATCGTCTGCAGCCGAGAGAGAGAAAATTATTTTTGTTAAATGCCTTCTTTCCTCACGGACTGAAAAGGAAAGGCCATCGATGTGAGATTTAGGTCTCGCGGACTGGGGCCGTTGCGGTGTCAGGATGGAAAGTCTAATGAATCTCTTCTCCGTTTTCTTTTCTCATTCATTTATTTTTCTCTCATTTTGTTCATTCGCTCATTTCATTTCCTCTAGTCTTATAATTATATGAGCTTGAGGGTCACTTAATTGCTAAAACGGCCTTTTTTTTCATGGTAGATGCATCTCTAAGTGCTGATATTGTCTTATGTCAGAATTTTAGTTCACGCGTTGTTTTGTCATAATGGAGCCTTTTACAAGTTATATTCCATTCTCATGAAAAAGGAATTCCACCTATAGCTTCCATTTTCCAGTCATGATAATTGAATGTAATCAGTATCTGCTGTCTGCACAACTGTAAAGAAATAACAATTATTTGCCGTTATTTACAAATCTTGCTTCTGGTCCCAGTTAATAGCAACTAAAATGCAAGTATGAGAGGTGAACCAAACCCCCACCCCACCCCACCACACACCCTTCTGTCTGTCTGTCATTGGCAACTGTTCCTGTAACCACCCTCTAAAAAAATGACTCGGCTGAAGGAGTTTTCAAGAAGCACAATGCATAAGAAAGTTGTACGAGCACTCTTTACCTCTCTTATGTAATAGTCTTCTTACGCAAAAGGCCAACTTTTCTAAACAACCTTTTCGAACAAACAAAAAAGCAGATATTGCAATGTTTTGATATAGTTCACGACTGCATCTTCCAGAGGTTTTGCAAGGACCAGCACACTCATTCATATTGATATTCAATACTCATCTACACAGAGGAGAGCTGCGTTTGCAATTCTTCCGCTAGATCAGTTGTATTTTTTTTTACTCGTATGTCTCTCTCTCTCTCTCTCTCTCTCTCTCTCTCTCTCTCTCTCTCTCTCTCTCTCTCTCTCCTTTCCTGGTGGCTGTGTGCTCAGCATCCATCCCTCGATTGGAGTATCTGGGTTTCTGTTTGGGCTTCTGGGTCACTCCAGCAGACATATTGAGTTGCTTTACGTGAGGTGGTGACCACAAACCAGAGTTCTCAATCGCTGAGCTGCTTTAGCCTTCGTATCGTGGCTTCCCGCTGGTGTGAGTCGGAATCCCCTTGCTTGAGGGTTTGTTCAATCACACTTTTCCTGCATATGTATGTGTAAATTTATATATGTACCAGTTTACATAAACATATTCAATTATATCGCTTTCTCCATTAAAAATGGTAGTTGGCAATAACTATTCAGTTCCATTTATTTAGCGTTTTTGGCAATCGTACATATCAAATTCTTTTATTATTTTTTCTCAGTGATATATATTTTGCTATATTAATTCTTGTTTAACTTTGTCTTATTTCACTTACTTCATCTTTTCTTAAATGGACTTTATAGTAGTTCATGGGCCTCAGTTTGCAAAGTAAGATAGTATGTTCATCATGAATATATATATATATATATATATATATATATATATGTGTGTGTGTGTGTGTGTGTGTGTGTGTGTGTGTGTGTGTGTGTGTGTGTGTGTGTGTGTGTACATAAAACTATCACCTTCCACCATCCACGCAGTCCTTATTCGTTCTTTGCTCAATGTCCCAATGCTAATTGCATCACCCGTAGAAACATGTTTCGTCACAGCCTTTGTCAAAAGGTAAGTTATTAGATTATCATTTTCTTTTGTATAGTTTCCCTAGCACCGTTTTCTGTTGCATCGCCCCAGTAAACATAAAGTCTAAAATTCTTTTATGTTGGAGATTCATTAGCAAATGAACACTAATTTCGTACAGTATTTTAGTTTCCAGAAATGTTACTGTTAGAGTATTAGCCTTATGTATCAAGAGAATAGTGTCAATGTTGCTTGGCAACATTTATTGTGACGTTGAATTCTAGGGCACTGTCCCGCCGAATCAGGAGTCAGGAATCAGGACTAACGTTTTCATATGTACATTTTTTCCCTTGACCGGCGTGTGATGAGTAATTTTGGTGGAAAAGGAGCCATTTTTGATAATACATTTTAAATCTTTGATCGGTGTATAATGAATAAACCTATCTTTGATGGAGGTGAGATTCCACTAGGCTTGCTTTTCTTTTCTTTATCGGAGTCCAGTGAATACCACTGAAGGAGAGGGAGGTATTTTATTCATATCGGCGTAATCGCCGATTTAAGTTTTTTTTTATAACAGTGGAGCTCACAACCGTGTAATGTAGAAATTGAACTGTTGCAAAACCCATAAATAAACATCAAATCTCCTTACTCCACATTACTGAAATGGTAAGGCAATGTCTCCTGTTTCCTGCTCTCAAAATGAATCAGGAATTTGACACCTGTAACCCGGGCACTCTCACTTATCTTGACGGAAAAGCAAGACTGTTCAGAATAACAAGTGAACTGAGCAGCTCCATCCCCTCCCCTATATCTCTCACTCCTCCGAAATCCCATACGCCATCTTACTTACCTGAGAGCAGCGTTCAATGCTTCTTTTAAAAATTCACCTCACCGACAAACGAAGCCTTAAAATGCATGTATTCATACATTTTTTGCTCAGAATTACTGTTTCTTTCATTTCCCAAAATATTTGCATAACTCGTATTACACCCTGTGCATATAATTGAGTGATAAAAGGGAGATGGAAAGAGCTGGGACTCATCCTTCGCGCAACCCTTGGGAAATTAGTAGGTGGTAGTGTCAGCTGTGCTCCCATAAGTCGGAAGGCCCAGATCTGCCCAAATGAGAACTATGAGACAGGAGACTCTGCGATAGACCTTGTATGCACAGTTTAATAGCTAAAGTATGAAGGTAGTGGCTGCTATGTTGTTTTTATAGTTTCTATACATGGCTCAATGTGTATATATATATATATATATATATATATATATATATATATATATATATATATATATATATATATATATATATGATTCTAGTCACTTTAACACGTTACTGCAGGTGAAAAAAATAAAGACGAGGTCAGGTTCTGACAGGTTTCGACTTTATTTCAAGCCATTCATCAATGGCTTGGAAGTAAATCGAAACTGGTCAGGACCTACACCCTATCTCTCATTTTTCACCTGTGGTAATGCATGATGAATATATATATATATATATATATATATATATATATATATATGTGTGTGTGTGTGTGTGTGTGTGTGTGTGTGTGTGTGTGTATGTGTGTGTATGTGTATGCGTGAGTGGGGGGAGGGAGTGTCGAAGGTCCAAGTCATAACTGCTAATGTTAGGAAACAGAAACCTACCATCACGAGTCACTCTGTCTAAAAGAGATAAATCTTTGGCAGAAGCAGACATCCACACCGGAGGACAATATTCTAGTAATGGTACGACCAGTGACCTAAAACAGGTTGCATTGATTTTATCACTATTATAAATATATGAGGCCTTACGTACAATACCTAACTTCTGTGAGCATTTACTGGCATTTTCGGTAGATATTTCTCAAAAGTAAGATGTGAGTCAAAAGTTACACCAAGAACAGTGAAATCTTCAGACTCATTCAGCAGAATCTCATCCACCTGAAGGGGAAGATGGGATGGAAAATCTGTGCAAGATCTGCTAATCACTAGTTTTTGTTTTACTGGAGTTCAGCCTCACACCCCATCGACTACATCATTCAGCAATCCGCTCCATGCACGACTGAGACTAAGGCCAGAGTCATTTCTCACAAGTGGAGACTTTGCCACACCCACAAGTGTTGCATCACAGGCATACTGAGCAATCTAGTTTTCCAGGCCAACGACCATATCACTTGTATGAACTACACTAACAGCTGACCAAGAACATTTCTCTGTGGAACGCGAGAAACAATTGTAACTTTATCACAGAGTTGATTTTGACAAAAAAAAAAAAAAATCAATATCAGTAACAAAAAATGTACTGTATGGGTGTTCATAGAACTATATTGAAAAACTGAAATAAAATAAAAAGAAGAAGGGAATCTTTCAAATTAAATCTTTAAATGAAATTGATCTTACTGCTGACTTTTTACCATTCTTTTTCAGAAGTAAGTGCCTGAATATTGCATTTCGAACAAGAGAAACAGGTATTTATGCTGTCAAAACTATTCAAAGCTTGAATAAAATTTTGAGAAAAGAACAATATCGAATGAAAGAGTCCATTATGCCCATAATTCACTAAGTCTTTCAAGCTCTTGAAAGTGATATTGTCACTGAGATTAGATTGCTTACTTTCCAATACTTATTGACTGATATTAATGATAAAGATCTTTGTATGCTTTCCTTATTCAGATTAAAAAAAGGCTGATAAAGCAACAAGATCTAAAGTACATAAGAGGCAGCAGAGATAAAAATAAAAATGTCCACGATTCTAACTTTTACATTTTTATAACAGAAACAAAACAGAGGAAAAAATTTTTGACAGGATGCAGTAAAGAAGGAAAAAGTCAAATGAAACAAAGAAAAGACGTTCAAGTCATTTATTCTTAAGTAGTTTCAAAGATCATTCAATATGTAAGTTGAAACATGAAACAAACTTTTTTATGATGAAACAAAGGCTGCATGCTGTACATCAGTGTTTTATTAATTGCTCAATCAAGCACAATATAACTAAAAAGAAGAAATGCTCCTAACACCATTTTCTCACATAATCGTTGTGTTTTTAGCGTGGAGCATTGGTTAAATGAATATATATATATATATATATATATATATATATATATATATATATATATATATATATATATATATATATATATATATATATATATATATATATATATATATTTTACATATATATATTTTTTTTTTTGTGTGTGAATTTTTATCCATCATAATGACATATTAAGCTACATATGTCGTTTAATATCACTCACCGAAGGTGAATTATAATTGATAAATGATTCAGTACCTGGGAGACTCGAACACCTAACAGTACATATCAAAGACTTTCAGTCGACGTGCTAATTACTCGATTGTCAAGAGAGTGGTTAATACGTGGACTGAAAGTCGTTGATATGTACTTTCGAGCGTTCGAGTCTCCCAGGTACTGAATCATTTATCACTTATAATTCCCCTTCGGTTATAATCCTAAAGGAGAGCGAATTGAATATTAAATTGATATTTGTGTACATATATTTTATATATATATATATATATATATATATATATATATATATATATATATATATATATATATATATATACATATATGTATGTATATATATGTGTGTGTGTATATGGACTATTTTTAAGCCAATGACCATCATAGGAGTGGTCACTGAAAAAATCTGTCACTGCTGCATTCATACTTTAACTACTGCTGGATGAACATCATGTATAGAAACTTCTACAAAATTAGCCGCCCACGGGCCTCAAAAGAACGCTCGTCAGTCACCCATTCACGTGCAACGCGCACATCTCTCACGGTTTCTGATATCAAGTACTGGTTTCCATGACCTGTTTCAGCATTCAAAAGTTTCTGTATCTTCCTTTTCTCTTCCTTCCTAATATTTTCAGTTCATTCTCTCTTATTACCGGCTTATCCTACCAAGCTCGTTCCAATTGACGAAAACATGTCAAAACACTGTGATCCTCCCTTGCACCTACCCAAACATTTTACACTTCTGCCTATCTCCAAATTTAATCACACTCAGTACTCTAACGCCACTTATTCTGCGCAGTCACTTATTCAACCTACTGTGTTATTCTTCCATTCCCATTCAACATCCAAACTTCACTTTCATGAGGGAAGGCTGGCTCAGTAATGCCTTCCTCTATTCCTACCTTGGCTTTCATGGAGACTCTAAGTCTCTTCCGAATCTTTTGCGTACATCCTGCAGCCCTCCTTGCGCCTCTTGTTCAATTACATCCCCTCTTATCCTACCATCGTTACAGTGGTTCATAAATATTTGTATAAATCAACCTTTTTCATCCTTTCATCCTCCTCATGAAAATTCATTGCTTCATCTTCCAGGGTTCCATTTACCCTCATGACCTTACTCACATTAACTCTCAGCTTTCCCCTTCTTACAGATACTTTCAATCTTTTTTCATCATTGTTTTTAGTTTTTCACTTCCCCTAGTTTGCACTGCATTAACTACAAACATCAACAATTTCATATAGTTGCATTTTATGAAAAGTATCAATAAGAAAATCTCAAGAACAGAGTTGTGAACGGAACTCCTTTGATAACTAACATCTTGTGTGAACAGCAAAGGGGACAACCTGCTTTTTGAATTTTCAATAACAAAGACATAATAGAAATAAGGTAAATTATACTTCTGTTCCCTTTTCAAATATTCCAGCCAAACCAGACGTTATTTATTGTTAATAGTTTCATAATTTTTTTTTCTGGTAGTTTCTGTCTCATAGTACAATTTGATTCATTGGTTTTCTTGACTTAATTTCAGTTAAAAGCTGCAAGAGAAAACTCTTACTCAGAGATCACATTAGAAATTCTCAAGTATTTCCAGTCTTTGAA
>NC_089792.1:36545092-36627592 GCF_040412425.1 Macrobrachium rosenbergii | reverse complement strand
ACTGAGTTATTTGGCACCATTTGTGCAGTCCCTCAGTTCCCTTTGAGCATCTCATTATTCATGCAAGTAACCGTCTTGCATCTCTTGCAGAATCGGCCTTGGCTGTGGAACCTCCCCCAGCCCTATTCCATGTGGCCTTATGTCACCCCTTTCTACCCCTCTGCAATGCTCCTGTTATGAAGACATCATCGGCGTAGAATATTTCTCCTGTGTAGGATTCATTCATTTAGCAGGACCTTATTATTACCTGCCCAGTAATTTGTCATTCTTCTGATCTGTTTATGATGTAAATATCAGTAAATGAGAGAACCCTTGAGTTTATGTAATCTTCCCTCACATGAAGAAGGCCCTAAGCCACAATATTCCCCTTGATTTATTTGTCTACAGAGTTGCCTTAATCAAAATATTTAGTCAGAGGTTTTAATGAAATACAGTAGATTTCTTGATAATGTAAAGAATTCCCAGCATTTATTCATTGCCGCCCAGAATCAAGCAAGTATGTAAGGTATATCCGTAGCAATATATATATATATATATATATATATATATATATATATATATATATATATATATATATATATATATATATGTTTATTGACATTGAAAGCTGTTTATTCTTCCAGTGGCGATTTCTCTAAGGTTAAGTTTCCGTAATTGATTTTTGAGATTGGGCAGGTTTTATGCTAGCACGGGCTCTTGCTCATAAAGCAGTCCGTAAGCTTACATGAGAAAAGGTACATGTTTTGTTTACATGATTTGCATTATCACATTATTAATCCCAATAAAATGACGCCTGGTGACGTCATGAAATTGGTACATTACTATTGGCCGGTGTGTCACATTGCCATGTCGATCTGTTGGACGGAAAGTCGGGTGTACCTACTGCTCCTAAGTTGCCTCCCTCTGATTTCCCTAATCTCTCTCTTAAGGAGCGTGTTGTGGAGGCATGAGCGTGGTAGCTGCTTCTTGCTGCTGGTCTTGAGTTGCATTGGTAGTTGTGCTTGTCATATTCAGTTGCATTTCATTCACGGCTTGCGGCTTTACCTGTAGCCTCCCTGAGGAGGAAATCAAAAGTGATTCTTTGCTCATGTAACCTCATGGCCTCCGTTATTTGCAGCTTGGGAGGGAGGGATTCCTTGTGCATTATTTCGGCCTTACCCATTGATATCTGAAGGGTTGGATGTCGATCTTGGGTGTCGAAATAGTATTGTTAGATGGCTCTTATGGTTGCAATGGGCTTGCAAACACCTATGGAGAGTAGCTGCGTTCCATTCAACATTGTAGTTGTCGAGGGTTTTTACTAAGTTAGCCCTTCAGATCATTTAATTGTGTACTGTATACTCTGTTGGTCTGCTCTCCAGCTTGGAGTGGGAGGGGGGGCGGATGTTTCCCATAACGAGGGAACTAACCAGATTAGGGCAGCAATAGATCATAAAGGTACTCGACTATCGACTATTATTTTTATAAAATAACAGTCTCTTCTTAGTTACGCCGTAGGTAGTACAAGATGATATCACTAACTGTAGCTGGTGTATGAGTCTAGCCGCAGGTGCATTAAGCTAATCACAAGGTGGCTGGTATGACTACCATCCATAAGAAGCACTTGTACACAATTTTGTTCTGTGTATGTGTGCCCTTCCATGTGCTACAGTGAGATATAACGCACTAGGGAACTTCCCTGTAGAGTACTACGTAGAAAGCATAGGGAAATATCTAGGGGAGCAGTAGGTACACGAGTCTAGCCTCCCAGGCTTACCGATACGGATATGAAACGCGCTATAGCCAGTAGGAATTTACTATGCTCATGACTCCATCACACCAAATTGTGTTAGGGTTAATAATGCTGTAATGTTAGCAATTATAACCGAAACTGGTACTTTTCCCCTGCCAACGATTGTGAAATCGATGGTTTTGTCGTTCCCAAGGAACCACTCCAACTTTTCCGGTTGCAATTCGTAGAATATATAAGGAGATTAACCAGAGCACCTTTCCAAAGACTAAATTCTTTACCAACTCAACCACCCTTTCGCCGAATTATAAATGCTCTGTTTCTGTTAATAACCTTTTCCCTGTTCGGCCACCTAACGTCTGACGCCCGAATCTTTAGGCTTTCACCCTGTCTTCCAGTTGAGCCTTTACCACTTTAACTTATTGCCATGCTGAAAGAGGATAACCAACAAAACATAATTAAGTACTTTTACATTCTACAGTCCTCCTTCGAGGGTCAAACACAGGCCAAGAGCCACTAAATATACTGACTGTCCACAGATCTCCACGAGAGACATAAACAACTGCATGTCATCCCTTCAGTTGAGAAGAAAAGTCCCTTTCCTCTCGCTAAAAATCTTGACCCTTCCCCCGTCGATCCTCTCCTACCAAAGGAAAGATCAAGGCATTTTCCTATTGTACTAAATGCCTCGTTTAATGAAGTACAGCATGATGACTAGAAGATTTTTTTTCCGACTTTTCCTCACGATGAACTTTCCATTTTACTTGCGGGCTTTCTACAGGTCGCCAGGACTGTCTGCTCTCTTTTTCTCCTACTAATAAGAACCTTACGGTTTAAATGGGCTACTAACATTGTTGTTTCCTTCGCATCATTAATTAGAAGGACACTTGCCTGCTGCTCTATGGGGACCAGGCCATGTTAATCTAAGAATTCAAATCCAGTAAACTTAAGTCTTAAAGATATCGTCACTAGTCGAAGAAAAAGCTGTCGAATTTTCAAATATTGGATGGGAATATTAGCCCTTATTTCTAAGAAGCATACCAGAAGATAAAAGAAGAATGATATATAGGCAAACACATATGTGCAAATAAGATTATTATCTCCACCAGTAATTATTATTATTATTAAAATAGTTCCACCAATAATGACATTGTTTAAAGGCAGAGGAAGATCACACAAAACACACACAAACATACGCACACACACACACACACACACACACATATATATATATATATATATATATATATATATATATATATATATATATATATATATATATATATATATATATATATATATATATATATATATATATATATATATATATATATATATATATATATATATGTATGTATGTATATATACACACACACACATACGTGGGCATTAAAATTATCTCGAATCTGAAGACTACAAATTATCACCAGGCGCGATTATAAATGTACTTGAACGCAGTAGAGTCAGAGAACGCAACGAAGACATGGTGTTGATGATCAGTGAAACACAAGGAAGATAAGAATATGTGGAGAAACGTCCGCCCAAGGTAATGAAGAGGCTATGAAAGAAAAGCTTTACCAGAAGATAATCAGCAGAGAACACAGAAGCAAATGTATATAAACACTCCCCTCCTCATTACTCTGAGGTTTCAAAAATGTTGTCATGAAAATGAGGCTGCTTTTACTCCGGGAGAGTTAAGGCTTCATTTGGCGAAGGTCCTCATGAAAATAGCCATAACACCTGATGCAGAAATGTCTGCTTGTTTTTCTCTTAAGGAAGATGACAACACCATTAATTGTTGTCGCCAAGATTTAAAGGAAAAATAAAACATATTTGTGTTAATCTAGTCCTGGATTCCTTCATAAAAAAAAAATCTTCAGTGACGAAGTAATAAAATCTTTTAAAAAATTTTTGAAGGTGATCGTTTTGCTTTTAGGATTAGTTCTTATATTACCTGGTTTTGATTTAAAATGGCAAAAAGGGCACCAGTAATACTAAATGTGTTGTTAATGATTAGCAGCGATTTTAGCGAAATCATACATACTCTGGATGATAATAATTATGCTTATATACAGTACATACATATATATATATATATATATATATATATATATATATATATATATATGTATATATATATATATATATATATATATATATATATATATATGTATGTATGTATGTATGTATGTATGTATGTATACATAACTTCTATCACGGGAATGACAGCGTGATATAAAATATACAGGACATAGCTACGTGAACGACGAATACAGCTGAGTGCAAGATCTTTGGCTTATACTCTAAAACTTAGTAGTAGGAGCAGTAGCAGTATTAGAGGGAATGGGCCTTTATCTTACCTGAGAGATAATTGATACCTGGATCGATCGAAGTCGCTCGTGTCCGAAGACGACTGCGTCTTGAAGAAGCACCGGAATCGATGTCGAAATTCTCGTTTGAATTTCTCCTTTGGGGAATAAAGATAATAATCAATCGACCTATCCTGAATGAATGGCATCTTGAAGTGCAATTTCTTCCAATAGAGTATTTCTTCATTCCAGGCAAATGAAAACTTTTCTCTTTATTAAGTGAGTCTGTTAAGAGTGGAGTCTAAAAAAATCATGAACACCACAAATTGTCATTTAATTTAGCTTAATAATATTATGTTACAATTAGCCCAAGTAGTTTCCTTCATAATGTGTGTGGTTTGCGAGATCAGTGATTTGTATATAGCTTCTTGTTCTTGACAAGTCGATAACAAGAACATGATGTTGATTTGGTAATTACTGAGTGGATACAAGATCTCTTGACTGTGTAACACTGAATAGACCTAAAAGTGCGATTCTTTATTTTTAAATGACAACATCGCCGGACTGTTAATGAAGCAGCCACTGCACATTTTCTCGTTCTTATGACAGATCTGCAATATATTCACATATTCTTAATTCTTAGAAGATTTTTACATTACATGATAATATGCGCCTAAATGTTTATGTCGTTTTATTACAAGCATTCAGAAGTAGTAAAATTGTATTGATAATTATTAGTAATGGCAGCAGTTATGTTTCTGGAAAATGTTACCAAAGTAAAATCTTTGTAGACCAAACAAGGACTAACGAACTTTCAAAGATCTTCCTCTTCTGTCAAATTATCTATGAAGCCTGGTCGTAACAAAACACTCAAGTGAAATGATTTGCTTTCATGATATATGAACTGAAACCCAGACCGCATAACAGTAATTCCTACTCAGTTAAAACCGGAAACAATTGTCACAAGGTCTGAAATGGGTCTCTGAGAAAAACTAGTTTCCTGGTTCCTAACAAGTTATTCAAATGCCTCCTGATTATAAAAGGTCATTGATAAAGCTTGCAATGTGCTAAAGATACAGAGAACAACGACTTACATTATATATGGCGTAGATGAAGGGATTACAACAACTGTTGCTCATTGCCAGCCAGTGACAGCAGAACCATATGATGTTGATAAAGCGGTACCTTGTCAACAAACAGAAATTGAATATGATGAGTGCTCCTATGGTTTGACCCTTTTTTTTTTTATTAAAATAATAAATATATATATATATATATATATATATATATATATATATATATATATATATATATATATATATATGTATATATTCGAGTCTTCATGATTGACAGTTGATTCATCCACACACCTGTTAGATGAGTGGGTGAGTCGACTATCACCCTAGTATGTCAAGCAATGAAAGGCATAATTCATTTCAGGTTTAAACTGTTCCCAAGGTATAATGGAATTCAATATCAGTTGGTTAACTATGGCTGATTATATATATATATATATATATATATATATATATATATATATATATATATATATATATATATATATATATATAGTATGAATGTATGTATGTATGTATATGGTATATCTAAATTTCAAGTATATCCAAAGAAAAAAGCAATATGTGTCCTGGTATACATTTTATGCAAATAATAGTGATAGTCTTTCATCAATATGACGCCTTGTTCCTCCCTCATGTCACCATAATTTTATACATAAGTACAACAATTTATGTGTAAACAACTAACATAGGTAGGGAGAGAGAGAGAGAGAGAGAGAGAGAGAGAGAGAGAGAGAGAGAGAGAGAGAGAGAGAGAGAGAAATCAAGTGTGTAAACATGCACTGTGAACTGGATCACTTCAAAGAGAGGTTTATTGGAAAGGGCGGATTGTGTACTCACTCGTTTATGGCCGGATAGATCTCCTTCAAAATGTGATACGTCTGCAAGGGAGCCCAGCAGAACCCAAAGAGAGCAACCACCATGAACAACATCTTAATAACCTTGAAAGAAATGCAGAATGTTATTTAGTATTTTCGAAATAGATTTCAGCAAAGTAGGCAGTGACACCTAAAGGAAAATAGGACTGCAAGCAATACCAGGAGTTCCACGGTGAACTATGGGTAAAGGCAATCATTCCGGCTTATAGAATTCTGCGAGCATCCATAAAATTCTTTACCTTTTTCTTGTTTTTGAGGACGTGCGCATCACGGGCATCTTCAGCGTTTCCTGGGGTTTGTGCTCCCCACAGTTCCCAGCCCATGCGGATGTAGGCGAAGCTGATGATGAACAGCGGAATGAAGAACTGCAGCGCCACCATGACGTGCGAGTAGGTCCACATGATCACCGGGTCGATGTTGACCTGCAGGAAACAGGGAATGGGAGAAACCTACCGCATAAAATATGCTGGTCGCGTTTCAGTCGAAGACGAGCGTCAAGAAGTCAACATGAGTGCGAATGGGCACGGACGAGGAAGGCGTAGCCTGCGTTGTTTTTGAAAGAGGTTAATTTCATATTTCTTGTGGGGTACTAGAATACTTCATCAATAATTAGCTAAAAATTAAATAAATATAATGATAGATTGTAAATCAACAGCGACAATATTTGTCACGCACCATGATTATAGTGATAACTAGATAGTGATGCTTACTGAAGCATTTCTCATATGTTTGGAGGGCTAAATATTCCAGGAAAACCCAACACTGGTTTCAGGTCGATAATTTTTTTTTTTTTTTTTTTTGCGCTTTTGCCTCAACAAGCAATGAACAATATACTGGGCAAATTCAAACCATCGGGCACAGGTGTACTAAAAATCCACTCGAGGTATTTAAAAAAGAGGAAATTCGGAGCCATTCCCATCCACGGATAATGCCTGGCCGAAAAGTCAGCTTTTCTTCTGTGATTTGACCTACAGAAAAGGGCAACGACGCTGACTTTCGTCCCTTCATCATGGTCCTTCTATGTTTCCACATTACAATCTATTTTCGCTTTGTAAAAAATGTTTAAGGCCAAATTCAAGAGATAACAGGAAATAATAATAATAACAAAAGGAATAAGTCATCAGTGAGTTACAATTACATTCTTAGGAAAAGTTATTCCTTCATTTTTGCATCTGGATACTTTTTAATATAAAGAATTATTTGTATTTCTAACATTGAAAGGAAATTTCCGATTATAAAATAACGGTCACAATACTCACACCAGCAGCTCTAATAATCATGATAATGAAATTGCTAACAATTAAGCTAATGATTCATAATGTTATTCAGTTGAAGTCCATTGATATCTTGCTGTTCGTATCATAAAAATAACCTCAGATGATATTCTTTTATAAATAAAAACATATCATCAGATTAGCCATACGAAAGTTAAGAACTCTATACTCTGATTATTTTGTTTACTGAGTTTGGGAAGTTTATGGTTTTAGATGATTGGTAGTGCATGCTAGGATGAAGAAATAAAAAGTTTATTGAAGGTAGAAGTAGATTGTTTGAAATGTAATTATAAGACAAATAAGATCTTACACGATATTGCAAAACAATACTATCAGGAGGGAAGGAGAATGAATGTAATTAAAAAATGGGGAGAAGGTGAGATAGAACTTTTGGAAGTGTAAGTTGTTCCACCAGGACGTAAATGCAGAGGAAGATTAACAAGTAAATGTGTTTTAGAATAAGAGATAAAAATGAACGGATGTTTTCTGAAATACATGCAGTATTTGATGATGGAGTAGATATTTTTTGGATTTTTTCATTGTGGAAGATAAGAAAAAGAAGAGATGACTTGTGCAAGAGTGGAAAGTGTTACTGTACGTAGAAGAATTCTTAGAAAATGACTGTTGAGGACGTGATAGGGCGAAGTGAAAAAACTAAGGAATGGAGGAACACAAGGAGTTGATATAAGAACAAGTTATATGCTGGAGTACAGTGGTGAAAGTTTGACTTACTAGTTGAACTGATGTAAGGTATGTCTAGATGAAAGAAGCTTCAGAAAGCGCGGGTGAGAGCAGAAATTGTTCACTGCATGACGGTTAAAGTGATGAAGGAAAATGTAGGAATTATAAGGCACAATATTATTTAGTATAAAAAGAAAGCTGTACGTTCAGATTCTGGTTGTGAAAATACGGCAGATAATAGGATTGGTGAGGGAATGATAGTGTGAGTTTAGACAAGGAAGAGGGCGTAAATCAGGTATTTGATATGCAGTAAAACATTTGAGTGAGAAGTTTACAAGTAAAAAGAAAAAGTTATATGTAGCTCATACAGGTTAAGAAAAAGTTTATGAATTCTATCGATGTCAAGGATGTAAGGATGATATGGTATAAATTATAAGTTAATGCGGACCATATTTTTAATGATGGAACTGATGTGGAGTCAGAATTTGAAAGCTGGAGAGTGATTAGTTTGGTGTAAAAATAGGGCTGAGGCAAGAAACTTTCATATCTTAGTAGCTTACTGTCCTTAGGTTACTGCGATGAGAACATTCATAGAAGGGACAGCAGATGTAGGTGGAAAATTGGCAAGCAAGGAAACTGGGTCTTGAGTTTAGTTTGTGGAATATGTGTCATTTGTAGATGAAGCACTACTGAATGGGGTTAAGGAAGAGAAAGTGGGAGACTAATGAGTTTTTGGAGTCTTTGCAATAGGGGAAAATTGTGAATAAATGTGAGAATGAGTAAGGTAGAGCAAATTAAAACCAGGAAAATGAAGTAAACATCAATATCAGTGGTTGAAAAAAAGATGCTTCTAATAGGTATTTGGGAGTTATGTTGATAGGAGGAAAGAAAATATGAAGCAAGGAAGTTAGTAAGATGTACTTGAAAGATTAGTAGAAGACTTGGGATTGCCCAGGGAATAGAGTATAAAAGGACTGTAGAGCCAATTCTGTTTAGTGGAAGTGAAGTGTTAACATTTAGAACAAACAACAAAACGTCGAAGGTACTAAGGTATTTACGTAGTATATGCAGCATAAGAAGAAATGAAAGGGTGAGAAATGTAGAGATATATCCGAGTAGAGTAGTAAAAGGGTTAGCAACTGGAAGGACAGCATGGTCGTATGGAAAGAATGGAAAATAATTGGTTGGTGAAAAGCGCGCACAGTTTGCAAGATCTGAATAAGAAGGGGAAAGAGCCTTAGGCAGTGATTGATACATGGAATGAGAGATACTGGAATGGGTGAGTAAGGTGAGTTCTATGTAGGTGCAAAAAAGGGCTAATGCTGAGGAAGTTTTCTGCAAGGGGTACATGCACAGAGTTAGGATAAGTCAGTGATCATAGTCTTGTCTTTTCTCGGGAGCCAACCCCTTTTAAGGCAAACTGTTCTAATAATAATAATAATAATAATAATAATAATAATAATAATAATAATAATAATAATAATAATAATAATAATAATAATTAGTACAGAAAGAGAAAAACAAGGGAACATAGCAAGTAACTACAGACCTATCACCTGCCTACCAATAATGTGGAAGTTACTAACACGTATCATTAATGGAGGATACAAACAATATCTCCCATCAACAGAGAGGCTGCAGAAGGAAGTGTAGGGGCACAAAAGACCAGCTCCTGATAGACAAATTCGTAATGAAGAATAGTAAGAGAAGAAGAACCAACCTAAGTATAGCATGGATTGACTACAAGAAAGCCTTTGACATGATACTGCACATGTGGCTAATAGAATGCCTGAAAATATATGGGGCAGAGGAAAACACCATCAGCTTTCTAAAAATACAATGCACAACTGGAATACAGTACTTACAAGTTCTGGGATAAGTAGCAGAGCCTCAGCAGAGGTTAACATCAGGAGGGAGATCTTTCAAGGCGACTCACTGTCCCCACTACTCTTCGTAGTAGCCATGATTCCCATAACAAAAGTACTGCAGAAGATGGATGCTGGGTACCAGCTCAAGAAAGGAGGCAACAGAATTAGCCATTTGGTGTTCATGGACGACATCAAGCTGTTTGGTAAGAACTTCAAGGAAATAGATATCCTAATCCAGACTGTAAGAATTTTATCTGGGGACATCAGGATGGAGTTTGGAATAGAAAAATGCACCTTGGTCAACATACAAAATGGCAAAGTGACAAGGACTGAAGGGATAAACTACCAGACGGGAATAGCATCAAAACATAGATGAGACAGGATACAAATGCCTGGGAATAATGGGAGAGGATATAAAAACCAAGAGATGAAGGACACGATCAGGAAAGAATATATGCAGAGACTTAAGGCAATACTTAAGTTTAAACTCAACGCTGGAAACATGATGATGGCCATAAACACGTGGGCATTACCAGTAATCAGATACAGCGCAGGCGTAGTGGAGTGGACGAAGGCTGAACACTGCAGCATAGACCAGAAAACTAGGAAACACATGACAATACACAAAGCACTACAACCAAGAGCAAATACAGACAGACTATACATAACATGAAAGGAAGGAGGGAGAAGTCTACTAAGCATAGAGGGCTGCATCAACATCGAGAGCAGAGCACTAGGGCAATATCTGAAAACCAGTGAAGATGAGTGGCTAAGAAGTGCATGGGAAGAAGGACTGATAACAGTAGACAAAGACACAGAAATATACAGAGGAATGACACAGCAAACCAATGCACAAATAGTACATGAGACAGACTAAAGAACTGGCCAGCAATGAAACATGGCAATGGTTACAGAGGGGAGAACTCAAGAAGGAAACAGAATGAATGCTAACAGCGGCACAAGATCAAGCCCTAAGAACAAGGCATGTCCAAAGACAATAGAATGAAATGACATTTCACCCATATGCAGGAAATGCAATATGAAAGCGCTTGCCCAGAACCGGTACAAAAAGAGGCATAATTCAGTAGCAAAAGCCCTCCACTGGAGCCTATGCAAGAAACATCAGCCAGCTTGCAGTAATAAGTGGTACGAACATCAACCTGAGGAGAGATAGAAACGATCAGGCAAAGATCCTCTGGGACTATGGTATCAAAACTGATAGAGTGATACGTGCCAGTAGACCAGACTTGACGTTGATTGACAAAACCAAGAAGAAAGTATCGCTCACTGATGTCGCAATACCATGGGACACCAGAGTAGATGAAAAAGAACGAGAAAAAATCGATAAGTAACAAGATCTGAAAATAGAAATAAGAAGGATATGGGATATGACAGTGGAAATAGTACCCATAATCATAGGAACACTAGGCACGATCCCAAGATCCCTGAAAAGGAACCTGGAAAAATTAGAAACCAAAGTAGCTCCAGGACTCATGCAGAAGAGTGTGCTGTTAGAAACAGCGCACATAGTGAGAAAAGTGATGGGCTCCTAAGGAGGCAGGGTGCAACCCGGAACCCACATTATAAAAACCACCCAGTCCAATAGGATGACTGTGATAGACCCAAAAAAAAAAAAATGAATAAATGAATAAATAAATAAATTAATAATAATAATAATAATAATAATAATAATAATAATAATAATAATAATAATATGAAAGAATTACATAAATTTAAAACCAAATCGCTGCACTGGTTTTTTTAAACAGGAATCAGCCTAGATGAAACAAAAAAATCTCAGTTACTAACTCTTTGTTGGTACATACTGATAATTGTTTTGTTTTATGTTTCCTAGAATACCTGTTTGTCTCCCAACACAAAATGCGGTGAGTTAGTTCTCTTGCAGCTGACTGGGGTCATCCAGCATTTATGCTAGCTCAGTCGGAGTCGGAGCTTACCCCCATGCAAACAGTAACTGTAATGGTCTAGAATTCTGTCACTCTCATTATCATCTTCTTCCACATCATCCTTATCATCATCATCATCATCATCACCATTTTGAATCACTATCAGTGTAGCTCATCTGTTAATCTATTAAGAGTTCACAACGTTAATCTGGGAGGGGAAACCTGAGAACATCATTATCCAGTTTGCAAGGAGGGTTTGCTTCCTATGCTAATAACAATGGTCGGAGACTGAGACTTTGCAGAATTAGCCTTGAAGCTCTGTTAGGGTAACTCCATAATTACCTTGATGTGGAAGAAAACTTATTCTCTCTCTCTCTCTCTCTCTCTCTCTCTCTCTCTCTCTCTCTCTCTCTCTCTCTCTCTCTCTCTCTCTCTCTCTGCCATAAATAAAGCAAAGAAAATGGAAAGCGGAGTAACACAGTTTTACTTGTACAGAAAATAATTCAAAATCAATTTGAAATATTTTGAGGAATACTCCTCATTCTTTCGCAAGTAAAATAGGAGAAGCTGAATCGTCGTAATCGGTTCTGAGACTCAGGGAAACCTGACCTGTAGGAGATGAAAAAGATTGATTATTCACGCAGGAGAAATTTAGGCCTAGTCATTGTTTTTTTTTTTTTACAATAATATATTTATGTTCTTGTGGATTCCTTTATCGATGTTCATCTTTTATTTCAATCTGTATTTTATTGTATTTTTCTTCTCTTAACGCTTGTTTTCCCTCTTCTTAACGTCATGGATCCTACTAGCTCTTTGTTGAGTGAGTCGGTAGAGTGCGGACTGTTTAGTTCAATGACTGGCTGATGAAGAGTTAGAGGAATTTATTTTTTAGAAATTCATTTCTCGCTATAATTTTCGGATTCACAATAAGCTGTAGGTCCTTTGCTAAGTAACCAATTCTTAACGTCATCAGGCCAGATAGGAGAGCTATTAATCAGCTCAGTGGTCTGGTAAAACTAAGGTATACTTAACTTTTTTTTCTTTTGTAAAAGCTTGCTCAGCCAGGTAATGACCATATTAGTTTGTTCCAAATAAATGTGGACACATGTGAGTAATAATAAAAACAAAAAACACTATAACAGATAATAATGTCTTGTTATTGTGTAAAGCCTAACTTAATGTGGTCGTCTTTAAGGAAAACACGAAAGGAGCAGCGAGGAGTAAAAGTTCCTCTATGACAAAAAGACATGTTCGAGTCAGTTATAGAAAGTAAGTGCCATTATAATTCGCATACTGAACAGACTTCGGTTTGGACGAACCATTGCTGATGATGTGAAAATGAAGCAAGAGCGCCTGATTCTAGTACCACCCAACACTGGCCCAGCCAAGGTTTTTGTTGAACATTACTCTAGTCTCCGCAACAGCAGCAGCAACAATCTGGATGAATTTTTGGTATTATTCTCGACGACAAAGAAGAAAAAAGAAAAAAACAAAAAAATGTTACCCATGAAGAAGCGTTGCGTTTATAAGATCGCGCTTCTGAGTGGATACGTTTGCTATATGTCTTCAAGTTATAATGCTTGAGGAAGTGCAAGTGTCTATCTGTTCAGGTATGGTTAGCGTTGTACATATTATAATGGCACTCACTTTCTATACAGATTGAGAAAAACCTCCTACTTCTACTTTTCTCTTTCATCACAATTTATCAGGTTGCGGAGTCAAGTCCTACCCCTTCCCTTGTATCCCCTGACCTCCATATCAGTCTCCTGTGGCTGGGCTTTACTATCCGTTTGTGATTTCATCACTTTTTTACCTATGATTCAGGCCTTATTTGCAATGGCAACGTCTTAGCTCGAGAAAAAATGTGGTTGGTAACAAAGGAATGGGGGTGATTTAGATTTTAGATATAGTTTTCTTAGGCCAATGTGGCTTCTCCATGATTGTGGGCAGCTCACCTCGTTTGCTGTTTAATTGTACAATTTTATATATATATATATATATATATATATATATATATATATATATATATATATATATATATATATATATATATATATATATATATTATATATATACACTGAGCAGTATGAGACAAGAGAAAAAGTTAAGTTGACTGAACAATCCCCCCACCACACAGTACCTTGTTCCTGGAGCGAAGATCCCCAAAGTAGCACTCTGTGATTTCTACTGGGTCAGTTGCCGGTCTGCTGCTTGTTGATTCCTGACCCAGCCTTATATGACCTCCCTTTCTGCCGGTGTTTTCCGGCCTGGGCATACAGGTGCGAATGATCCTTCATGCACGAATTCCATTAAGATAATGATTGGAAAAAAATGTATGCACTGTCAGTTTGACATTTATCACATCAAAGAATTATGCATCACCTTTAAAAATCGGTGGCCTCGAGTATTGATCTGGACACCATTCATAGGAGTTTTCTGATTTAGATATTGGAGGAGAACAAGAAATTCTTTCTAATTCGCCTCCTAAGTAAAATACACATAGCAAGAAAACGTTTCCTGCGTCTTATTTCTCTCGGGGAAAATACCTTCACGGAAGAGAGGCTTGCGAGTGACAGAATGAAAATAGAGATTTAATGGCACGGCTGCAGAAGAAGGAAAGCGGAAGATGTACAGTGTGTCACATAATGCTCTCGCATTTGAAACAACGTCCACACATCGCCTGCCCGTTTTAGATTTGGTTGTTCATCGGGAAGATGAAAGTAGGTCTTTTAAATTTTCTGTTTACAGGAAAAGCACTCACACAAATACGTACATACGTTTTTATTCATAGCATGAGGAGAAAATCAAAAGTAATGTTCAAACCAATTTGTTCTTTAGAGCGTTTCGAGTTTGTGACCCTAGGTTCATTGATCAGGAAAGCGAATTTTTAACTACAAGTTTCAAGAAGTTTTGTTACCCCAAGTTTTTTTTTTTTTATTGACTCATGTCTTTTTGTTTTATTGATCAACTGAATTTTAATTCCCTTCCCCTTCCGTATAATTCTGAGAAAAGGTTCTAATAATCTCAGAAAAGAAAGACATGGGAATGCTTTTTTAATACTCTTAGAAAGAAAATGACCAAGAACAGTTGTAGAAAACCAAACGCCGATGTCGGAGCACAGTCTATGCTATAGGTAATAAAACTGTGACAAATGCTATATTGGAGAAGTGGTCGTTCCCTGGAAGAGAGGAAACGGGAACATATTGCAGCCTGCCGTTTGGGTAATGTTTGCAGCGCCATTACTAATCACACTTGGGATTCTAATCATGCCATTGACTTCAAAAAAGGCAGAACGAATCATAAAAGTCCGGACGGGACCAGTAGGAGGATTGTGGAAGGAGCTCTCATAATGACACCTTTGAGGGGAATACTGGCATTGTGAAAAATTTACTTTTAAGTGAAGAGATCTGCAAAAGAGCCAGAGTTTAGAACTTCAGAAATGTTCATCCTGTCTGATAATGGAGACCCTTCGCCTCAGTCAGTAGATCAAACTATCATTTTGGATAACGACCCTCAAGATATCGTTGGAAAGATCATGAATTCCCATGACCCAGTGACTTGTTTGCTTATTTGTTTATCAAATTCAGTTTGTGTATGTCCATTTCTATTTCGACACCAATGTTGTATGTCTCCGCTTAGCTTAGTGATCAAGTCCGCAGAAGGATGGACGAAAGCTCTGAGCTCTGTAAATGTTTGTACAAATTTTACGTCTCTCTCAACAAAGATACATCTCGCTTCTATTGAATATATATATATATATATATATATATATATATATATCTAAACAAAGATGTCACTATGGTTCCTTGTAGCATTTACTCTGACGTGGCTGAGGTCTGACGTGGCTGAGTTCTGAAACCAGCACAATGATAAGTGCCACTTAAATTGAACCATAATTTAAATACTGAACCATAGATCTTCTTTCTTTGTTTTAGCAACTCTTTCGGAGTGTGGTTGTCATTATTAAAGGACTGGTTAACCCTTACTACGATCACGACAGTTGTCTGACTACCAGGCATCACATTCACTGACTGTGCGAAAAGATAAGCAATGGGTTTCACTTAGCGCACCTTGCCACCCGTCCTCGCTATTAGTCTAGGCTGACGCAGTGACCCTGGGCTGACTTTCATCACTTGCCAGACGAGAACGCTGCCCATCACACAGCGAGACCCACAAACACACATACGATCAGACAAAGACACACAGACATGCACCGGTATATATATATATATATATATATATATATATATATATATATATATATATATATATATATATATATATATATATATACATATTGTGTCATTGTATGTGTGTACATGACATGAGTTAGAGTTACGTTGTGTATGTATATTTAAAAATGAGCCAAATACCCGAAAGTGAATAAGTTTGAGAGAATATAAAAAAAATTGTCTAACACTCATTCTCTCCCTCTATTAGGGTCATTTTATTTTGATAGTTCTCTTGTAGTAGTTCTGACACTAATTCAAAAACTTTCAGGCTATCCAATTTCTTCCCTTCCAGTACTGCCAAATTAGGACCTCTTTCCAACAACATATCTGCTTCACGCTTTAGTCATATCTCTATGTTAACCTTGATTCAAATCAAACTTCACTATGCAGAAAAGTTATCATAATTTGTGTGGAGTTTTTTGCTCATATATAGTAATCATACTCTAATTTTATGAAGAAGATTTGATCCTGTCATCACGCCATTTACTTGAAATTATTTTTCCTTCGTAGACATCTCTGATTCAGTTTTCATTGCCAGGATTGTGGGCTTGAGGTGGTCTACCCAAGACTCAAAACTGGCATATGACACCATCGCATCCAACCTTTCATTATCCATGTTTTTACTGATTTTCATTTTCCCTCACGACCCAGCTTCTATCAACAAAGTCTCACAACGTTCTACTCTTACAAACACCCTTAGACTTTCTCCGTTCTTTGGAACATCTCTTTACTAACAGAAAGTATCCAAAAACAATCCACTTATAATTCCTTTTCTTACGTCAGAACTAGCATATAGTTACTTTCCCAACAACCAGAACATATTTGTTCCTTCACAAGCTCCTCAGTACTTTCCCGTTGAGGGATTGAGCCGTAAGTGCACCTCACGTGGGCATGACTAAGGTTGTTTGCAGCCTCCCTTCGGCACCTAGCTCCACTCCTTTTTAACTCTTACTTTTACCTCCAGTTCCTACTTTCTTCCATCTTGCTCTCCAAACATTGAAGCGATGAATGGCTGAAAGTACCTTAGTGCTTGGTTGTATATCCAAATTTTCATAAATTAGTCAACTAGCAACCTTTCTTCCACTAACTTCACTTTCATTATAGACCCTTTAATATACAGTATACCAATCACTTGCGCATCTCTTAATCCCTCAGAAAGTCTCACAGGTCCAAGTATAGCTCGTTCCATTTCTCCACTCATTTTCAGATTTCTCACAGAAAGGTTTCCTAACAAGCATCAGATCCCCTTCCCACCAACCTCTATCTTATCTAAACTCTGATTACTTTTCGTTTTAACAACCCCTCTTACATCAATGACTTTTTCATGCGAACCCTTGCAATAAACTTTCCCAGGCTTTTTGAGTAATGGCACACGTGTATAATTTCAGTCACATCTATCAGCCCTTCCCTTCTACATCTAGACAATTATTCATCTCAGCAATTAGTTAGGAGGTTTTCCTTCATGCAGCTGTGCACTAAAAACAGCAGACTGCAATTCAACTGCGCCCTCTCCGCCGTATTGCCATCATTCTCAGAACTAGTCTAATTTTACGATCGAACTCAAAGTAAGCCCCCAGCAAAATCCTCCACCCCCCATCCCTGGTCCCTCCCCCATCCTCCACCCAACTCCAAACCAGGGTTTCTAAGGCAATATCCTATTCTTTGTTGTGGCGTGAGTATGGAGATTCCTCTAATTGACCTTCCAAAGTGAAATTAAAAAATTCTTGGAAGCCACAGATTCTACGCGCACTTACACGAATCCGCCTTTTGCGTGAATTTATTGGATACTTGAGGGTCATCACTGCCGTAGTGGAAGCTATTGGAGTGAAGAGAAAAATAGGAAAACAAGTTTCCAGCAACGTGAGAGGGATCCAATATTAGTGATCCGGCTTCTCTCTCTCTTTTTTGAGCTTATTGAATGGTAGACCATTTATTGGCAGGGTGCGAAGGGATTGCAGACTGAAATAAATGAAAATTCTTCCTCCAAGACACAACGTCTCTATGTATCGTTCTCTCCAGTTTTTTATGGCTGGTGACAATTGTTTTCAATAATCAGTGATGCTGAAGAATAAGCTCGTCCCTTATAACACACTAAAAACTACACTGTTAATAGTCATTCCACTCCGGCAGTCTTTTTATTTTTTTACATTTTTACTTACAGCATCACAAAATGGTTTTTCTTCTTGAGTGGCATCATCTATCACTAATTTGACTCTGAGGGCAATGAGGTTGGGCACTGCCAGTGTCGTGCTAAATACCCAGATAGATGCAATCACCAGCTGTCAATGAGAACAGGAAAAATATCTTATTAGAATTCACATTTAATTTCAAAAACTACATTTATTATTCATCTTCTAATTTATTTCTCTGTCTGTATATTAACAGACCAAAGCCCTATTATCAACTCTAATCCAATATTCGTGAGATTCTCTCTGCTTATTCGTTTCCTCGAGGAGCCAAACACATTACATGGCAACATCAACTTTATGAAATCTGTCAAATGTTTTTCCCATCACATTTTTTGTACATGCTACTTTTGATATTGCTTTCGAGAATTACATTAACGTCTTCTATCTTCCATGCTTACGTCACATATCAATTTACATTAAATATTCTGAAAAAAGGATAAAGTCACACTTTCAACGCCGTCTGTCTTTGGCAATAAATTGTCCCTCTGCAATGTTCAGAACCCGTTGCGTTCTATAGTGTCCGGTTGGAGAAAGCCGATGTCGATGCGATATGTTTTTTCTTTTACTTGATGAAAAAAAAATAAAACCAGTGGTTTTATGCAATTTTTGCCTTTGATTTGCCCCTGAGAGATATTTTACGTAATAATGAAACATAAACAAGAACATTTCCCTTTGCCATTCTTGCTCTTGATTTAAATCATTTGCTGATTTCCTTGTGAGGTTTTAGTTTTACACAGGTGGGGAGGAAATATCCCAAACACATGTCTGATACAGGAAAAAATACGTTCACAGATTTAGACGTCAGTCGTATTTCGAAAAGTGTTTCCCGGTTTATGTCGCTTTCGCATCCCGGTAGGCGGAAGGGAGAGTAATGCTCTTGTGGGGAACAGTGCATCATTTGCATTCAATACCAGACACGTTAAGGAAGCTGCTTCGCGCAGAGGCATTTGGATGCAGGTATTTTGTGCCAACAGGAACATTCCTTCTGAAAATTTACCTTACTCCTAAATTTTGAAGGTCTGGCGTTTAGCGGGAAGACGATGGCTCTGTAACGGTCCACTGCAATGGCTGTTAGCGTGAATATCGACACGTTGACGCTAACTGTCTGGAAGAACGGGCAGAAGGCGCACATGAATTCTGGAAGGTTCCAGCGTTGCAGGAGAGCAGCCTGGAACTGGAAAAGAGAAGAGAGTTTTAAGCACGTGGGTGAAGCTTTTCATCAATTATTTATCTTAACGTCTGCTTACACTCTCACAGCCTTCATCACTCCTATAATTCAAACAAAGAATTTTTGTAATTTTCTGTATAAAGTTCATATTGCCATACTGATGATCTTTCCAAAAGACTTTACCTTTGCAGTATAGGAAAAAAATCGAGTACGTTAGATGCTCCAAACAGTTAAGGAAATCTTGACTGAAAGGAAGTTAGGGATCGAGAGCTCTCCGAAAGACCAAAGTAACGGTTCTTGTACTGGTTACGTTTGGCACAACAATTACTGTACTGAAAGCAACGAGAGAGAAAGGAGTCTATCACGTGACTCTTGGCAATGGCAGTGGCATCACAGAAGCAGCAGGATTCATTCTCCCTCAGTCAGCAAGGGCTTAAGCAATTCGAAAGGAGGTTTCAGACGTCGGACGCGACGGATTTGCGACGGTGGCAATGTGGGAATTAACCAAAATCTAGGTCTCTAATGCGAGGCATTGTGAACGCGCTTCGATTTGTAATTATCAGTTGGTCGTATCTGACAAACTGTATTACAAAAACATTAAATATCATTACTAGGCTTTCACTCTTTTGTGAAATTGTTATGTGCCAGGCGATTCTATTGCTTTTTATTTAGGTTATTTTTTGACATATTAGTGAATTCATTCCTTATCTGTATCATCGATAAACTTCATTCGTGTTTTAATTCGATGACTTTCACAAACATATCAATAAGTGAATCTCTCTTTGCTTGACAGCAACGATGATTTAATATTCCAAATTAATCTCGCCAATCCTCCTTGATGCAGAGTAAATATGAGGCCAATTTCCACCAGTTGCCGAAGTCTGTAGAGTAGAGTAAACGTGAACTGCATGAATGATATTACTACCCGGCATGATACCCCTCCGAAACTGAGTATGAAAATTCTGGTCTCGTTTTTCTTCCTTCTTTCCGGAGGATGAAAGCCATTTCCTTTAAACAGTAATTAGGTTTCTGCATCAAAAGGAAGAAAAATGGCCCCTCGAAAATTTCGACATCGAAAATATTTCATGAACCATTCATTCATGGACTTTCATATGCAGTCTCGTTTGAACATACGCCAGTGCACGAAAAATGTAATTCTCGGAAACGGTGGGTCAAGTCATTTTTTTTTTTTTAAATGACCAAAAAATGTCGATTATTGAAATTGAAATGTTAATAAGTTTTATGTTTCGTTTTAGTCACCAGAAACTTTGGGATATTTGTGGACTTCGACATGGATAAAGTATAAGAATTGTGCCAAATGATACTCATTGAATAATTTCGTTTATTTTGTTACTTTTTAGGTCATAATACTAAGGTGTTTCAATTATTAGGAACTCGGTTTCTTTCATTTTCTGTCAACTAAATGCTTTACTTTGCCATCAAATAAGAGCTGGACTATGTATAATCTTGTCGTATTCATAAAATGGAATTAAGACTTTGTTAAACGGGATTCTACGTTCTACATCTTCCACATAACTAGCCTGTATCCATAACAGGCTAAGATGTTGTTCCGCAGATTTCCTTCACCGTATAGACAGGACGACGCTCCATGTTCACTTTTATACCTCCATTGGAAATTAGCACTCATCTCTCTCTCTCTCTCTCTCTCTCTCTCTCTCTCTCTCTCTCTCTCTCTCTCTCTCTCTCTCTCTTCTCTCTCTATATATATATATATATATATATATATATATATATATATATATATATATATATATATATATATATATATATAATGGAATCGAGTCTATAATTGAAGAAACTAAATATCTTAACAAGCCCACAAAGGCATACAGAAAATTACTGATGAGGACTCGGTCACTGCTACCCACTGAAAAGGTGAAAGTGATATAGTTTGAAAACTAAAATAAATGTATTTAAGGGGAAACATAATTTTCATTTAAACCAAGATTTTAAAAGGAAACACTTGTAAAAATTTAGAAGATAACTGACATCTGAGCACGATAAGTGTACACTCCAACATAGTTAAATATCGAGCAACTTGTTCCTACAGAAGTGAAAGCACGTAATACAACAGACAGTTTTCAAGAAGTGAATACTTTCCCACTACATATATATATGTATATATATGTAAAGTGCAATCATTGTTAACTTGTATCTCTCTTGATGGCTCAGTAGTGTAAGTCACTGTCTATCATTGTTTCTAAATCAGGTATCGGTTCGAATCCTGCCTCAGACAAAACCGTCGGGTGTAAGTTATTTCAGGGTATAGTGCATTGATATTAAATGATATTTACATGGCTTATCATTCTTGAATATAAACAATTGTCAGGTGTTAACATGAAAAAACTCTCTCTCTCTCTCTCTCTCTCTCTCTCTCTCTCTCTCTCTCTCTCATATATATATATATGTATATATATATATATATATATATATATATATATATATATATATATATATATATATATATATATATATATATATATATATATATATATATATATATATATATATATATATATATATATATTACTAAAAGGACCTCATTCAAACTGGATGGTATCTAATGGAGTTTTTATTCAAAAAGTTACAAGCTTTCTTGGACAAACAGTCCACATTATCAAGTATCCGTACAATGAGCAGACGTGTAGTCCGGCTGTATTTATATCTGTGTACTGGGTACTTTTAATCCTATAATCGCCTAGCTCTTCCTGTGTGACCTCCACCCCCTCTTGACCTTGGTCTTTCTCTGATCCCTCCTCCCAGGTTCTCTTACGTTTTTCTTCGTTTCCTTGCTACTGTGGAGTATACGATTTTTCTAGATATGCTGCCTTCAAAGCCGTTTCCGGTGTTCCCTGCCATCGTGTTGTTGGCTGTTATGAAGGCGTTCTCTACAACCAGTCTAGATGTTTTGTTGGTGTTCCTGTACAGAAAACTCATATTTTCCCAGTCTATTCTGGTGATCATTTTCCCAACAGTGTTTGGCAACTGCCAACTTCTGATTATAATGCTTTATGTTCTGCAGATGTTGTTTGCTTCGCTCTTTACATGATTTGCCAGTTTCGACATAGTACCCTTCTTCACAGTCTAGACACGCTGCCATATAAACCCCCCCTCTAATCTCTTCCCCCTCTACCGACTTTTTGTGTCTAACTATTTTATTCCTAATGGTGTTTTTGTAGCTGCCTGTTAAATGAGTAAGGGTCTACGCTTTCCCTCACTAAAACCTAGGCAAAGTGCTTATCTTAAGCTGCTTGTCCAAAGACGCTCTTTCTTTGGCCAATCCCTCGTCTTCTCCCACAGGATCTGTGTTCCCAGGCTGAAACGTGAAACTGCCTGAAGCTGGAATTAACAGGAATCGCCCTTCTCAACCAGGACACCTGAATTGCTGTGGCTATGAAAGCCGGAGAGAAAGCAAAGTCTGTTAGGGGCTGATGCCAGCATCGGGAGAGAGACGCAGGCAGTAGACTAACCCAGTAACATGCCACTGAGCGTGACCTCCGACCTCTCGCTCTGATCTATTTTGTCTGGCCGTTCGCCTTACCATCTGAGTGCTGCCTGAAGTGCCATGTGCAGAAGACCCCACTTGTCTGAGAGCCATTTTATTCCACAACCAAGGAGCTTCGCTAAAGGAATAGAGGTACTGTGCGGGTGGAGAGTGTTCAGTCATTTATCTGTTACTCTTATCTCATTTTGTTTTTTCTTTTCCTCTTGCATTGTGCTGGACCCTGGAATTTTTTGGTAATTTAACTGAACATACCCTGGCGTTACTCCTTGAGACTTCAGCATTCCATTTAGTTCCTCACTGGATGGGTGGTTATCGTCCTAGGCTAGCACTCTGCTGGCCCAGCATTCGAGTGTCCGACCGGCCAATGAAGAATTAGAGGAATTTATTTCTGTGATAGAAACTCATTTTGGTATAATGTGGTTCGGATTCCACAATAAGCTGTAGGTCCCGTTACTAGGTAACCAGTTGGTTCTTAGCCACGTAAAATAAGTCTAATCCTTCGAGCCAGCCTAGAGAGCTGTTGATCAGCTCAGTGGTCTGTTTAAACTAAAGGTATACTTAACTTCAGCATTCCATGTAATAATTAGACTGTATTTCGGATCACCAGGTGATCATGTTCCTTCTCCATGCATTACAGAAGGGGTTTGTGAACGCTGTAGAACATCTGTTCCCCTACGTTCATCAGTCAGGCCTTCTAGCCGAATTTATTTACGTCTCATTATTAATTGAGTGGCACTATTAACTTTTGCCTATTGTTACCTTTAACCTTAAAGGTCCAAGAGCCTGGCCTGCACGCCTCCCCTGTAATTTATTCTTCTGATTTCTGTAAATACACGTTATTCATTTAAACCCTGAATTTCTCACCTGAGACCTTCCCTTATCGAATTCTCATTTAGATAACCTTTTCTCTTTTGGTATCACAAAGTATTGGTTCCCAGTCAGAAGCATCCCCAGCAAGGTAAGAATTACAATTGCACTAACACTCCTTAGGGTATATATGTATATATATATATATATATATATATATATATATATATATATATATATATATATATATATATATATATATATATACATACATACATACATACATACATACATACATACATACATACATACATACACACACTTCTATATATTATGAAAAATGTTTGTTATAACTTTAATCAACTTCACAGTACTCAGCTCGTTACACAACCTTCGGTTTTCATTCTGTCATTAAAGTAAGATCAAACAACGGGGGAAAACTGGTTAATAGGAAAAATAAACAGAAGATATCCGTAGGAAAAACATTAGCCTGAAAACTTTTACATGAAACCCCTTACCCTGTCTTAGACCACAAATGGGTTGCATCTGCGACGGAGCCTTTGTACATAGAATTGAGTGCAATTTCAAAAAAAGCACTAAATAGTTTGTATTATATGGTACATAATTATCTTCAATGTAAAATGACAGCTAATTAGACATTTCCATGGTCGCGCATGATGCGTCATCAATGTGATAATGAGAGACGTTTTATCTATATTTGCTCCTACATGACAACTCATCAAAATGGCTAAACGTAACATTTTTTCCGACTGGTCTTTCTCATCAACTTAATTAGTAACATTATAATAAATCTGTATCACTCGCAGTGATGGAGACTCGTCAGATCTGCAATGTAGATCATTTTCGAATTTTTGTAACCTATTACTCTCCGATATTAACGTTTCGAAGAAGTAGCAGGATAATTGCCACTCTCTTGCCATTTCGCTCTAAAATCCTTTGCGAATTTGTTATAATTCTTCATCCTCCCGTACACAGTTCTCATTTGTGATCTCATGTCTTTGATCTCGCCAGATATGGTATCTTTAGTAATGAGAAAAGAAATACGATTTCTGCTTCCTTTCAAATGATGAAAGTTGTATAAGATCTCATGTAATTAGGTTTACACTTCAAAGGAAAGGCATTGGACCCCTTGCAGCCTTTGTCATTGGAAACATCTAGGGTGCTTGAGATACATATATATATATATATATATATATATATATATATATATATATATATATATATATATATATATATATATATATATATATATACATACATACATATATATATATATATATATATATATATATATATATATATATATATATATATATATATATATATATATATATATATAGATAGATAGATAGATATATGAATCTGTCGCTAACACCTTAACAATTTTTATATCCATAAATGTGTGAATATATAAAAAATCGCCCAGTGTTCGTGGTAAAAATTCTTAATTGGCCACGTCCTACAAACCTACCAATCAGCAATCATGGTGAGGTGGGCTGATAACGATTCTAAATATAAAAGCCTGAATTCGACAGGCATATGTACAGCAGAGTCGATATCAACTTACCATACCTGTTTTGATAGCTCAATGGCAGCACACGCAGTTCGAATCTCAATGGTGGTGAAGCACTTCTCAATTATAATGCCCCTTGGGCATGAGTTGATTCCGAGGTATAGGGAACTGGATGTTGAACGACATTTTTGGCTTAATATTTGTGATATATATAACAGATATGTATAACATATTTGTGCTGGGTAACGCAAAGGTCGCCATGAAATTCCACCACTTATCTCTGGTTACCCGACATTCCGTACTCCGTCTTACTTGCCCTAGAGCAGCTTTCATGACACTTAAAAAATTCACCTCACCAACAAACGAAGCCATAAAATGCATATATTTATAGAGCATTTTCTGCTCAGAATGACTTATGTTACACCCAAATTAACTTTATGTGGTAACCTTCTTTCATTCACGGTGAATCCTTTAACCCAGTTCCATGATGACCTCAGGTATCGTACTCGAATGTATTTGAATTTGATTACTTTAAATGCAATCTGGGGACGTGGGATCGACACTACCGTTGCTGAAGGTGGGAATGATTGTCACAAAGGCGTTAGTTATCACACTGGAGTCAAATTAAATCATCCCGGATTCTCTTCTATCAGAGAGACCATGCCAAAAACTGCAAATATAATATCCAGCACAAAGATCTTAAAGTTCAATGCAGGGCGCTGAGCCACCAATCTCACCAAATTTTGACGATTTCAGTTCAACACCCAGTCTTCATCGTCAACTTTGTACCTCTCGTGAGTTTTGCTGGACTAGCTGTGCTCCCATTTTATCATTCTGCCCCTTCTCCTTTACTGATGGTTTATTTCTTTTTGTTATTATGAATTTCAATATACCTTTTTAGTGTGCAAGCATGAGTAAATGTATTTATTGTGTGTATGTGTTGCAGTGTGAGAAAGTGAGCCTATGTGGTATTTTATCCTAATCCTTCGGGCCAGCCCTATAAGAGCTGAAAGTCAGCTCAGTGGTCTGGTTAAACTACTTCAGTACTAATACTGCTTCTTTTTGTGCCTTATTAATCTCAGACAAAAAAAAAATTGAGAATATTTTCGTATCTATTGTTTTAGTCAACTAATATTCATGTGACTTTTATGCTATTCCCTTTTTAGTTAGTTTGAGAACGAGACGGCAGCCTTGAAACTTTGTGCTGCTTACTGAATATTCGTTTTAGGTTTTATTAATTGCCAGCTACCTACACATTATATATATATATATATATATATATATATATATATATATATATATATATATACATATATATGTGTAATCATGAAGCTACAAATGTCGCTTAATATCAAATTCACGCTACCTCAAAGGGATATCTCCGTCGGAGAATTGTCGCCGAAGGGGAATTTATATAAGTGATAAATGAATTGGAATCGTCGGGACACGAACCCGTGACACAAAAACCTATTCAGTTGACTCCAGTGGACGTTAACCATTGAGCCATCATTCGGCGACAATTCTCCGACGGAGATATCTCGAGGTAGCGTGAATTCGATATTAAGTGACATTTGTAGCTTCATGATTGTATATAAATCACAGGTGATAAAAATTTCATATATATGTGTGTATGTATGTATGTATGTATATATGTATATATTTTTATAAATATTACTGCTGTTCGCCCTCGATGTATTTAGGTGTAGGAATAGTAGACAGATGGCGCCACAAGATAGGCTGGGCAGTTCAAAAAAAAAATATGCTATGACATTAGGGACCTAAACCTCAGAGAGGGTTTTCACCAATATTCTCTAGTAACGGTGGTATTAACCCTTTCATATCTGTATAGTTATCACATCACTGAGGCACATGAGCCTGATGTGTCTGGGAGCGCTCGACAGTGCGAAAAAATAATTATTTCGAAAATTCAGCAAAAATAGAAATTTTATGCCAACAACGTTCATTTTGCTGTCCTTTTTTCTAAATGTTTATATTTTATGGGTGGAATAGCCAGAATAAGAGTCCCAGCCCTCTAAATACAAAAAATGTGAGTTATTTCACGTAAAAAAAAATCTTTACTTATTTTCATATTTTCGTTCGTAACCCAAAACTATGAATGTCAGGCGAATGAATTATTTTTTATGAGAAAGCCAACAAAATTCTCTAAATATCGACATATAAAAAATGGAAAACGAATAAGTCCAGCTGGTGAAAAAATTGATAGAAAAAGAGGGTAAGAAACAGAGCGATTTGCCCGGGCGTATGGTGAGAATTATCGCTAGAAAAAGTTTTTTTGAAGAGCCTATCTCGGTTATTTTTCATAAAAATTACTTTGTAAATATACGAAAATGTAGAGGAAAAGTTTTAGAATAAAGTGAGAGTCAAGAAAATGGCTTTGGTAACGGCAACAGTTTCATTTTGACGTTATAAATGGATTGAAACGAAAAAATTTTACCGTTGTCAACATTATCGTTCGTAGCTCAAAGCTATAACAGTTAGGCGAATGGATTATTTTTATGAGAAAGCCAACAAAATTATCTAAATATTGATATATAAAACAATGAAAAACGAATAAGTCCAGTTGGTGAAAAATTTATAGAAAAGAGGGTAAGAAACAGAGCGACGGTTGCCCGGCGTATGGTGAGAATTATCGCTAGAAAAAGTTTTTTTGAAGAGCCTATCTCGGTTATTTTTTCATAGAAATTACTTTGTAAATATACGAAAATGTAGAGGAAAATTTTAAGAATAAAGTGAGAGTCAAGAAAAATGGCTTTGGTAACGGCAACAGTTTCATTTTGACGTTATAATTTGATTGAAACGAAAAAATGTTACCGTTGTCAACATTATCGTTCGTAGCTCAAAAGCTATAACAGTTAGGCGAATGAATAATTTTTATGAGAAAGCCAATAAAATTCCTAAATATTGACATATAAAAAAATGGAAAACGAATAAGTCCAGTTGGTGAAAAATTGATAGAAAAGAGGGTGAGAAACAGAGCTCTCTGCCGCCCTATGGTGAGAATTATCGCTAGAAAATTTTTTTTTGAAGAGCCCTATCTCGGTTATTTTTCATAGAAATTACTTTGTAAATATACGAAAAAGTAGAGGAAAAGTTGAAGAATAAAGGAAAGTCAAGAAAAATGGCTTTGGTAACGGCAACAGTTTCATTTTGACGTTATAAGTTGATCGAAACGAAAAAAAAAAGTTACCATTGTCAACATTATCGTTCGTAGCTCAAGAGCTATAACAGTTAGGCGAATGAATTATTTTTTATGAGAAAGCCAAGAAAATTCTCTAAATATCGACATATAAAACAATGAAAACGAATAAGTCCAGTTGGTGAAAAATTGATAGAAAAGTGGGTAAGAAACAGAGAGCCATGCCAGGCATACGGTGAGAATTATCGCTAGACATTTTTTTGAAGAGCTCTACCTCGGATTTTTTCATAGAAATTACTTTGTAAATATACAAAAATGTAGAGGAAAGGTTGAGGAATAAAGTGAGAGTCAAGAAAATGGCTTTGGTAACAGCAACAGTTTCATTTTGACGTTATAAGCTGTTCGAAACGAAAAAAAAAAAATGTTACCGTTGTCAACATTATCGTTCGTAGCTCAAAAGCTATAACAGTTGGGTGAATGAATTATTTTTATGAGAAAGCCAACAAAATTCTCTAAATATCGATATATATGATAATGAAAAATGAGATTCAGAGCCCTGCCTAAAATCCAGACGTCTCTTATGTGATGCACTAACAAATTTCCGCTAGTTTTACCGTGAAAAACTTTGCGTAAAGCATGTTGGAAACTGTTCTCGATTGACGCCGCTGTATGTAAACAGCCACACGTGTTTACCCAGCCTCGCACGCATGGTCTCTGACAGAAGTGTGGCCTGCCAGGCCTGCGTGGGTGCGATCAGCTGATGTCATTGTGAGAATTTTACTACGTCATGGATTTGCTCATGCACAGTAGAGGAACTAAAAATTTATAGAAAATAGAGGATACCAAACAGAGTGTTTCAATAATGTAATCCTACATTTTATAAAAAAAAATGTAAGAGAGAGAAACGTGGGTAGGATCAGCTGATTTCATTGTGGGAAATTTACTATGCCAGGAATTGCGCATGCGCAGTATAGGACTGCTTGCCTGGCGTATCAATGCCTGAGTTACACGGTCCAAGGTATGCTTTAGCCTATGGAAACCACCAACTGTCCGAAAATAAAAAAATTTACCTACCACACGTACGAAAATGTCGGTAAATTTACGTAAAAATTACGTCAGTCAGACAAGAAGGGGGTAGGGGTTATTGCGTAATATGACGTCAATTGGGCAGGAAAGGGTTAAGCTGTCTTTCCTTTAACCTATGTATTCGCGATGCCTTTGACAAGGTCGGATTGCCTGGGGCGTCGTGAAGATGAAGCCAGTCGCCTTGCGGGGAATGCGGCGAGGCCAGAGACAGAGAGACAGACCACGAACGAGAAAAAGGACGCCATGTAGCGTGCGGAACGGGTCTTTGTTCCTTACTCGACTTTTGCTCCTACGTCTATATTAATTAGTGAATTGGGAAGACGGCAAGTATCAAGACTCCTGAGGGTCCGTTGTAATGCGCAAACGACTGACGCCTTCAAGGTAAGTCCGATTCTTGTTCAAGCTTCGTCGATTGACTAGTAACTTTTTCTGTATTTCAAATTTCCTTTGTTTCATCCTTCAGCCACCACTTCGGTATATGTGTTCAGAAGTCTAGATTAAGTCAAATTATTATATTGTTTAGCATTAGCCGAATTATCCCAGTAAGTTTCAGGGATTTAGGCAAGCAAGTCATTTTTTTACCTGGTATTCGTTATGCCTAGCGTTCAATGTTTGGAGGAACTGTTGCGTTGTATTTAATACCCTCTTAACGAGTAGAGATTCTTTGTATGCGTCCGCAGTTGGTGACGTTCATCATAAAGTCTTTATTCCTTGAATATTCTTTGTTAAGGTTAATTACCCTTAACTGGCGACCTTTGATTAATTAACGTCTGTCTTGGAGGTTAACCCTTGGCTTCAAGAGGCAGGTTATGTGTATTCTTGGCCTGCAGGGCCGTGCAACTTTACGTAAATTAACCAACAACTGATCAGCCAAGACCCATGTAACAATATATATATATATATATATATATATATATATATATATATATATATATATATATATATATCCACACACACACATATATATACATATATGTTGTATGTATGTATATATATAAATATATATATATATATATATATATATATACACATGTATATACTGTATATATATGCATAATGTATTACATATATATATATATATATATATATATATATATATATATGTGTGTGTGTGTGTGTGTGTGTGTGTATATATATATATATATATATATATATATATATATATATATATATATATATATATATATATATATATATATATATATATATATATATATATATATATATATATATATATATGACTGTGGAAATATTTTCTGTAAAAACAGAATTCCATCTATTGAAAGGACCCATAAAAATGCCAAAAGGTAAAAAGTTAATGCTATATATTTCGAGGAGAACAACTGTCTCCCTCAACAGGCAAGTAATGAATGATTTAAGGATTACAGAGAAGCGGTATTTATACCAAGAGTTCCAGAGGTCAGCCGTTACATTACTCCAGTTGAAAGCTTCTCAATCTTAACTGATGGTTGGAGGAAGATCTTATCTATAATAATTGAGTCCCAAGCTTCTTTTGAGAGGTTCATTGTATTTCTTTGTTTAATCAGTGCTATTCTACTATTTGGGTTTTGAACTGACGATTGCTGCTAGAAATTGTATGAGACAAATTCTAGTTAATTCTGTGGTTATGGTTATTTATGTGGTTAAAAACAGCTGAGCTCTTTTGGCCATACCTTACTGAATGTCTATGTTATATTAATCTCTGGGAGAGTCATTAACTGTAAAACCGATGTATGGTTGGCCACAGTCAAGGCAAGGGAATTCATACACTCCTGTGTCTTTGGGGACTGGCTTTTGTTGGACGTTAACCATGGATTTGGCTAAGGTATTTGGGTAGGTTAAGGCAAAAGGGTTAGAGTTTCCAAGTGTCTGTGTCAATGTCTTAATACTGTCCAGGTGTGGGATTTTGATTTTACTGTTGGGTGTGTCTCTATTCTTGTTTTGAGGGGGATGGTAGAAGATTATGTTTACTTCATAAATCGCTTTCCCAATTATGTTGTCAGAGTACTTTCAAGATGACACCGGCTTATGGATTAGTTCAATTTCCTTTTCCAGGAAATCAGGGGAGCAAATCTGTAAGGCTCTTCAGAATAAATTGCTGGCTACACCCGTCTTGATAGAAATGTTATGATAACTAAAATAGTGAATGTATGAAAGTGAAAATGAAATTTTCGTTTTTACATCACCTTTTCCTTCAGTTTTCTGGGTTTGTTCTCATTTTTCACCTGACACTTCACCTTTTCTTCTGGAACTGCCAGAAACAAGATTAACCTGCAATAATAAATCTTCCATAACATAAATTTTTTATCAGAATTTATGTGAATTTTGATCATAATTTATGATAATAATTAATATAATTGTTTATTACCTCGATAAAATCTACATTGAAGATCTAAATCAATCTTTTTCTTTCCGCAGTAAGCGAGGCTGAGTGCGCACAGGCATTGTATTGTCTTAATGCACCCTGGACACTCCAGTGGTTGGAACTAATTGTCATGCAAGTTGGCAAAAAATTTCACTGCATATGGAAGATAAGTTTCTTTTCATGTTGCTTGGTACTGATTACTTGGAAGATAATACAGGAATGTAGATCATTACATTTGGAAATCTTTTCCGAAAGGCACTTCGAGGGTAAATGTATTAGATGCAAATAGGTATTAAATTAAGAAATGGTAACTACTGCACTTCGAGAAACTTGAAGTGCTCACAGCTTAACAACATGTCAATTCATACCTTTTGCTGATGTAATCATACACAGTAAGGAGTAGTATTCCCATCATTTAGGAAAAAAAATTACTGTTTATGGCTAAACGTTAGATTGATATATATTCATTTCTATCTTTTAACAAAGCGTATTTATTCAAAGCAATAAACCTAACATTCCTCCAAGAAGGGAAAGATTTTGTTTGATTCATGATTACGTTATTGTTGAATTTACCAAGTTTATAGATGCCGTATGTGTAACTTTATACACAATTCTACGTTAAGGAATTTTATGTCATTGTAAAGATAATGAGTTGTAATTTGCTATGTTATGTTAAAACATCCCTAAAACCAACATAAAAAATATGTATCACGAGTTGAAGATAGCCGTATAGGAAAGTGTTTTGCCACTTTTTTCTTAATATGATGGGGAGGGGGGTGGAAGGCTAACTCTTGCAGCAATTCACTTAATAACAGGAAAGAAGTAAAAAGGCGTAACAGAGTATAGACTAAATATTACTTATTAAAAAGAGATGTCTGTTCTCATACAATATTAATGAATGAGTTTAAATTAGAACTGAAGGGTTAGTTCAGTTTTTTTATGAATTGGATGGTGAAGTTTACTTTCATTATAGTAACAAATATCATAAAAAGACATCATTGGCCTAGGCCTATACCAAATTGTCTGTATCACATGGAAATATTGTTTTAGAATTTTATTGTATGATTTGGGCTTACAACAGCCTACAAATAGCGTTGAAGGGTCTAACAGTGAAATGAACAAGCCTATACATAATTTATTCATATTCTGATCACAGCATCTGAGATGCTTCCCAGATGAAATACAGCGGCAAACTGTCACAAAATTGGCGCTAACCTGTCCACATGCTCAATTACCTGCCATTCGGTTGGAAGATATTTAGGTAATACCATCAGTTCTTCCATTCTGGTGAGTGGACTGTCTCCACCCACAAACTGCTGTCTATACGTAAGTTTTAACAACAGTTTCGATGAATTAACAGAAGAAATGACAGGTTAACTTGATCATGAATAGACGGCCTTAGGTTGTTTAATTCTGTAATAGTAAATGGGCGTGTTGAGAGAGAGTGAGAAAGAGAGTGAGAGGAAAAGAAGAAAGAGAAGAGATATTGTTAGGGAGGAGAGAGAGAGACAGACAGACAGACAGAGACAGAGCGATAGTTTGGCAAATATCATTCAGTTTTTTCTAGGCAGTGCCGGGTTGCCAATAAAAGGTCACGAAACGTAGGATTAAATTACTGCTTGAATCTGCTTGTTTTCCTGCACTTACTCCTTTTAATATATATATATATATATATATATATATATATATATATATATATATATATATATATATATATATATATAGTGTATGTATATATATATATATATATATATATATATATATATATATATATATATATATATATATATATTATATATATATATATATATATATATATATATTATATATATATATATATATATATATATATATAACATAAAAATAACCAATGCATAAATGTTGATCTATGTATGTGAGTGGTTTTATTTTATGTTTATTAATATCCACAAGGATAATTTAATAACGATTTATAGGAATATATATTCTTTAAGCATATGAAGATATTTTGAATGCGGTGAAATAGAATCAAGGCCTTGTTTATCTGGACAAATTGCAAATAAATATTTTCCAGTTTTTTCATTCCTATGAAAAGATCGAGACCATCGTGAAACCAATTCAAGGAAAATGTTATTAATAGGTCTTTCAGTTTATATTTTATCTAACTTTATTGCTGACGTCAAGAAGATATCTAATTAGGAAAAAATTCACATCTAAAAGCGCTCTCGGATATATTCTTTCTTATGTGAAATCAAAGCATAGCGTGAAGGACTAAACATGAATAATTCAGTACCTATGACACCTCGTCAGAATAAAAAGGAAAAAAGGTGTAGCATACTGTACACACCCTCTACCAAAAACGAAGCTGGAGAGAAGGCGACCAAACGCTGTGCGACCAACCAGTCTCCAAACCAGGACGCGAGCAACGCCGAATTAAAAACAACAGTGGCATGGAGAGGGTGAGTGAGAGAGGGAACAACAAAAGTATGCCAGAATACGAGTATACCAGGAAGGCTTCCTCTGATTACCTCATCTATATGAAAATAGGGAACGTCAGGAGACATTATTCGGGCAAAGAGGCAGTCATGGGATCAGTGATTGAGGAAGAATTCGCCGGGGACGACTGTCAGTTGTATGTTCTGCATCGCTTTGTTATTTCCGAGACACCTTTTGTCCCGACTTTTCTTCGAAAGACCTACTCCCAGCCATAGTTCCAAGAGTAAATCCAAATGAAAGTGGAATGCTTCTTATAAAGTGTATAACTGTACAGAGGCGTTTTTGAAATTTTCATTCAACAGACCGATGTAAGTATGAGCGCTTTATACAGTATTATATATCATAATTACGTAAGTAAAATAAAGAATAGAGAAAAAGTAATAGAATACCAATGTGCACTATGAAAAGAAACATATTGAAACTTGCGGACAGTGAAATGGTAAGGATTTTAGTTGTAAAAGTTCGAAGACACTAGTCTCTGAGGTGTTATGCTCTACAGAACTATGGGAATGTGAAGGCTCATATCTGTCATATGTCTTTATTACAAAAAAGGCAGCGGTTAAGCAAATGAAATGCTTCAGATTTTACTGAATGTAGGTATATGTTACATATTTTTTAAAAAATGCATATATTTACGCAAATTCTGACACTCGTTTCCAAAAACTGCCTTATCAATTAATATTGATAACTTATCACAAAATTAAAATCACTGGAATGAGGCCTTAAATTGGCAAAATAAAAAAAAAACAAGAACAAAAGCAACCTTTGAAATGGCTGGTGCTGTTGGTAACTACCATCCTAATTCTGGCCTTCAAAAGGACACTATCTCTCCAAAGCATGGTATACTCTGTTTAAGTTCCTTCTTGAATTAGAAATCATATTAACTTAGGTAATTTATGTTTTGGCAAAGAATACGGAATGACATTGCATAGTTGGTAATTTGGTGTACCTAAAACAATAGAAATGTTTAGTGTCTTGTAAAAAAAAAAAGGCCCGTTTATTAGGGACACTTGGCTTCAAAAGAAGAGCATCGAGAAGTATATTTGGGGAAATGATAATTGATGGTTGTAATGTTAATGAGTGTTGCCGGAGATATAAATTATCATCATATGGTTGAAGAGTAAATGAAGGCAAACAAAGAATTTAGCCAGAAACAAAAATTGTATAATGTGTGGGTTTAAAGATGAGCAAAGGAGTGAGGGTTCACGATATTAAAGTAGAAACAATCAATATAGTGTATGCAGAGTTCAAGGACCCAATTGGTTCTTAGCCACGTAAAATAAGTCTAATCGTTCGGGCCAGCCCTAGGAGAGCTGTTAATCAGCTCAGTGGTCTGGTAAAACTAGGGCATACTTAACTTTTTCTTCAAGGATGGGTCACTCGGTAGGCACAGTGTTCTAGTATAAAGATGGACTTGAAAAAGGTACATATGAAGCGCATGGAAATGAGGTTTGGAGATGGCAACATGGAGAATGTTTTGAAGTTTAGGGGCAGCACAGAAGAAAGGGGATCACATGATAGTATGCAAGGAAAAAGTAGAAATTCATGGGTGAGCTTGAAAAAGTACTTGACAGAAAAAATTGAATTGCTCTTAAAGTAAATACAGTTAGAAAAATTAATAGGTAAATGGATTTTAGAATAAATGATGCAAGTGGAAAGATATTATTTGAAGAGAATGCAGTTTTATATCGATATAATGAGTGTTTTTAAAATTTTCTGAACTTGCAACACAGAGCAGAGGCAGGTGAAAGACGCAAGAGTAAAGGGCTCAAAATTAATAGGTAAATGGATTTCAAAATAAATGATGCAAGTGGAAAGATATTGTTTAAAGAGAATGCAGTTTTATATCGTTATAATGAGTATTTTTTAACATTTTCTGAACGTGCAACACAGAGCAGAGGCAGGTGAAAGACGCAAGAGTAAAGGGCTCAAAATGAGTTTGAGAATGCTTGTGGAAGTGACTATTGAGCACGTAAGGTTAAAAAATGGAAAGAGACCAAGGGTTGACAGGATATAAATTAGGTGCTACAGCATGAAGGTGGGATTGTAACTGAAACACTATCCGAAGTATATAATATATGGTTAAATCGTCATTTCACAACCTTTCACCTGTTTGGAACCCTTCAAGTAATTTTCATGTCCCAAAGAATCCCTATATGAAAATCATTGTACATACATAAATTTCCGTCTTTGCGCATTATTGACTTCTTCATGAGGCAAACATAACATATTTTTCTGATTACCAGCTTAAACAAAAGTCATCATACTCTCAAGTTTGCTGACAATATACTCGTACTTCAATTTAACTGAAATAACCTGGCTGTTCAAAGATGTATCACAAGATTTTTCTTCATCCAAAACAAAAAACCAAGTAGATCTGTAAAAAAATTAATATGGAAAATCATTTTCTTGAAAATGATAAAAAGGCAAAAAATGAACCATGTAAAAAAATATATGGTTTTGGTACAAAAATGATAGCTTTTAAGCCAAATCATGTAATGAGCTTTGCTTCTTCCAGTGAAATCTGTGCTTCCCTTTTGGTGCACAAATGCCTGATTCGGGATAGACTTCAGCGTCCACACACGGATCTCAGCTTTAACTGACAGGAGGTGATTTCCTCCCGAAAATGCATTTTCATATGAATGGCCTCTTTAGCGGAACCCCTAATAAAATTCCTCGTTCAATCTAAGTTCCAGGGAACCCAGATTGCGGATCGCTGGTCTGAATAATGGAAAGGTTCCAAACAAGTGGGTGCGAGGTATTGTTCTCAAGTATAGAGGAAAGTTGATGGAAGCTCACGTAATAATTATAGGGGCATGAAATTACTTGATGGACTGAGTATCTTAGGGATTTGGTAGAGGGAATAAATTAGATAATGGTAAAACTGATAAATGATTGTTTTGAAAGACCTAGCTGAGAGTTATTTATACTTCTTCAACCAAATAATGCCAGAGCTCAGCATCGACTCTCTGAGATACTTTGGCTTGCTGGTGGACATCATTTGTCGCCACCTTCAGGACCTCTCCTTCTTCCAAACAGCACTACTCACCATGCAATGCAACTGGTTATGTATCTCTTTGGTAAGGCCCATGGACCCACATCCTCCTACAAGAGTTCCTAATGTATTCAATCCTGAACTCGAACATGCTCTTGGGATACCAACAAAGCATGGCATATAACCGCCATATCAAAATGAAAGATCCCCAGCCCAATCCAAATTCTGCAACGAGATGACCTCTAGTCCCTAGCCTCCGCACTCTATATGGTGAAGAAATCAAACAGCTCTTGTTGCCCTGCAGTGACTAAGGGCAGCTTATCCCTTGAACACCACCTGATTACTATACCTTTTCAAACATGGTAGACAACTTCCACCCTCAACGAAGTAAAAACCTTCTTCAAGTCTGACCTAATGATTGGCTACTTCCAAGTTCAGTCTGCTGAGAGGATGCCCTGGAGACTGCAATCATCTGATCTTTAAGAACTTATGCATTCATGTACTCCACCTTAGGCTACTGAACTCAGGGGCTGTGTTCCATAAGCTAATTGATAACATTCTTAGTGACCTCCTCCTGTATCTGTTACAATGGTGAGCTCATCTTCTATAAGAATCTGGAACATCACTAAAACCATATCAGGGCTGTACAGTCCCTGCTTGGAGATTGTGGCTTAGTACTATACCTTGACAAATGTGCGATAAGGGCATCCTCCACTGAATTCCTTGGTTGTCAAGTCTCAGCAAGTGGTGGCTGTCCCCGACCCTCTGAATTGTCAGCTGTTAAGAAATACTCAGCTCCAACTACTTAAAAGGAGTGACGAACTACCACCACTGATTTATCTCAAACATCACACAAACCCCGGCTCTCCTTTGTGAAGCCCTCAGAGCAAGCAGCAATGCTCTAAACTGGGCAAAACTCATGCAAAACAAAGATGCCTTGGAAATTACCACCACTCAGGATTCCCCTCCCCACCTCGAGAAAGACACTCAAAACGAATGCAAGCAACGTCACCACTGGTGCTGTAACAGAACAGTCATTCAGTGGGACAACAAAACCTCTTGGTTTCTTCATTGGCAAAACAACTCCAGCCATAAGCAGCACCTTTGATGGAAAACTCCTTGTAGTAGTCCTAAATACCAGAAACTTCAAACATCTACTTGGAGGTACACCTTTCTACACCTTAATGGATCATCAGCCACTTGGACACACCTTATCCAAATATCAAGATGCATAATCTGCTTGCCAACAGCGTCAACTTTCTGCAAGTGCAAAAATTCACTTGGGAAATACACCATGGAAATCAACAGAGCCTAACTAGGAATTAATTATGATAATCTTGCCAAAGCATAACTGTGAGGCACTAAAACAAAAAACTATTGGATGCCCATAACAGGCATATGGCAAAAAGATGCACATTTTGGCAACACAGGACATACCATCCTCTGTATAACCATCACTGATCAACCTTGCCCCTTTGTGCCAAACGTTCTGCAGAAGAGGGTATTCACTCTCATCCAAGGACTCTCCCACCACTCCAGGAGAACAATAGCCCAGTTGGTGGCACAAACATTCACCCAGCACTGAGCAAAAAGATTTGAAATCATGGAGCAAATGGTCCCTAGAAGAACAAACAAATATAATAACCTGAAGCATGGTATTTGGCATAGGAAAATTCCCACATTCCAGGACAGTATTTGGTCATTTGTATATGTACACTGTGGGACCCTTACCCTCATCCAATGGATTTAGATACATCTTAACAGCAATGGGAAAATCTTCATGGTGACCAGAAACAATGTAAGTCAGAAGCAACAGTTTATAATTGTACAACGTCTGTGTCAGCTGCTTCGGCATACCTGATGATATAACGCCCAATGGAGGACCAATGTTTGTGTCAGAGATATGGATCTCCCTACCCAAATTAATGGTTTTGACAATCCACGCCACCACCACTAATACCCCAGCCACCAGTGGTATGGCAGAGTGAACCAACTGATTCATCAAGGTTGTCCCCAGTGCCAGATGCAAGGGACCCAACTGGAAATCACAATTGCCCTAGGCTTTCCTCAGTATCTGAGTTCCAGGTGAATTCTTTCCCACTGATGATGCAAAATATTTAACCAAAGACCTCTCAAGACCCCACAAAAATGGTTGCCCATGTATATGAACGTACAAAGATATGAAGAAACAATACATCTCAAATTACCTACATACTTCCTGATTCATCTTCTTGCAAAACAACAATTAAAATCTTCCTTTAACATTCCCATACAGGATACCCTACCCCATCCTAGGATGTAAAGATAAGATGTTTAATTTTACAGTTACATGGGCATGAGGAGTGGTTCTCCACTGACAGGCTAAATGGGTATGCCTATAATATGATGAGTCCTCCACCATCAACCTATTAAAGCTTTCCTACCAAAACTGACCTCAACGCAACTTCGACCTGTAGCAGAACTAATCACGTGTAAACAACCTAGTTTCATAGCAACATCCTAAAAACCAGCACCAAGTAAGGATATAGAATGGTTGATATATATATATATATATATATATATATATATATATATATATATATATATATATATATATATATATATATATATATATATGCATGCACTTTAGTAAGGGGATATGACCAGTAAGTGTGAGTATCTCCCATCTTTGTGCATCTTAATTTTGAGAGATGAAGCTATCAAAGATACGTCATATTATAACACATGAAAGAGAGAGAGAACTGTTATTTGGGCATAAACAAAACTTTGCAAAAAAGAAATGGGCCGTTGGGTGATTTTAAGGTAGATAAAGATTTTTGACAATGTAGCTGGTTTATCAGTGAAAGAGTCAATCAGTCAGTCAATTTGAGTGGGACCATGGTGGAAGTAAATGGTGCTACATGATAACTGCTGTCCTTGGAGTGCCAGTGGCTGTGCATTCTAATGCACTGTATCCCAAAGTAGAGGAGCGCCTTGTAGGAGGTTGTGAGCCCTTTGGAGGAGGCATACCCTCTTAATGGAAGAAGAGCCTTTCCTGATGACACAGCATCAATAACCTAGATTTTGTGACGCCAGTTTTAGTAACCATAACTCAATTAATTTAAATCCTGATAATAACAACAACCACTAATGAAGTACCAATGGCTTAAAGTTAATTTATTATGTGCCGACAAGACAAATGAGCAAAAAGAATGTAAACCTCTTAGTGAGAAGGTATACCCCACTAATGGGAAGATCAGCCCATTTGCAAGCAATCAATTGCTAACAAATTTTTACTCCCTTGGAATTTCAGGAAGAAATGGCATTCTACTGTCCTGCATGACAAGAAAAACAGACTGGTTAGGAACACTGGGTTTACAGCCTTGTCCCTGTACTTATTTGAAATTAACTGGAAATGTAAGATATAATAATAATAATAATAATAATAATAATAATAATAATAATAATAATAATAATAATAATAATAATAACAATAATGATAATAATAATAATAATGAAACAAGGCAATCCTGTAATGAGGCTTTAATATCGAGAATTAAAAGCCACTGTATTGCTAAAAATATTTATGTACAGAGTTAGAAATGATAAGGAGAGACTTTCAGATATCACTGATGAGGGATACGGAGTAGTTTCTTAACGGCATGTTTGTCTTTTAGGTATTAGAATGCATCCTCACCTTATAATAAAGCCTAACAATCCTTTGTAGCTCGGGCTGTGACTGCTCACGGTTCTTGTACCACCAATCCAGTGCCATACATATTTCTTTATTAACTTGTTTGTTTGAATGTCCATTATTTAAAAATATTCGGGAAACACGGTCTAGTTCTCGGTATGTGCCTGCCAAGAAAAACAGTGTGTTAAAGCCCTTCTTACAAAGGGTTTGATGGTGGTGTTCTTACATCTTGATGGACACTCACTATCTCCATTTAGGCAGAGAGTGAGGTTAGTCTTTTCATGAAAAAAACAGAAGTTTTTACGGCGTTGTTGGTTTTGCAGATGAGGATCTCAAGGAAGGGAAGCTGGCTATTAATACAGAACTCTACTAAGTTGTTTAAAGAGCTGCATTCTATGAATGCGCGGTGGAGCATTTCAACTTCATTCTCATCCTTGGCCTGTTCAATTATACCATCAACATAACGTGAGTACATGCACGGTTTTTGTATTTTGGAAAGAACCCACACCTCTAATGCACCCATATAAAAGTTGGCGAAAAGTACACACACCTAAAAGAGAGCTCATTGTCGTACTGTCTTTTTGTCTATACACGAGGCCCTTATAAAGGTACCTTTGTGCATATTTCACTTAAATATTCCTTCAGGGTTATTTAACTGGGGCTGCAGCAGCAAGACCATCAACCTTACATTTTGGCTTGCGAGGAAATCTCACCAGATAATCAATGGTACAAATTCCTCCTTAGCCAATCAGTGGTCAGCATACATTTGACCCCCTGCAGACCATTTTGTATAATGAGCAGGACTCACCACGAATGACAGTCTACTCCCATCTTTCGGCATGATCATGCTCAGCACAGCCTAAGTGCAACATGGCCTAACTCACAATAACAAAGATTCTCTCCCAGAGTTGGAACTATCACCTTTCTGGACATCAGATCCTTATTTACCAACAATCCTGTAGACAAAACCATCAATCTAATTATCAGCCATGTCTATAGGACCTACAAGACCTACTTAAGTATCCCTAAAGGGTCCCTAAGTGCCCTCCTTGAAATGTGTAAAAAGAAGGCCCCAATTTTCTACTCATAAGGGCCACATGTATATACAAAAAGACGATGTGATTACTGGCTCGCCTTAAGGCGTACTTCTCGCCAAATTTTATATGGGTGCAGTAGAGGAGTGCTTTTTTCCAAAATACAAAAACTGTACATCTACACACAATATGTTGATTATACATTTGTACAACCTGACGACAAAAATTAAATTGAAATGCTTCACCAAGCATTCCTAGAATGCAGCTCTTTAAACTACACAGTGAAGTTCTGTATTAATGGCCAACTTCCCTTCATTAACGTCCTTGTATGCAAAACTGATGACGGCTTGAAAACCTCTATTTTCATGAAAAAGATAACCTAGGCCTCTGCCTTAACAGAGGCAGTAAGTGTCCTTCAAGATATGAGAACATCGTCATCAAAGCCTTCATAAGAGGGCTTTAATGCACTCGTCTTCTTGGTAGGGCACACACCAAGAACTAGACCTCATTTCCCAAGTACTTTTAGACATTGGATGTTCTAACAAACAAGTCAATAAAGAAATATGTATGGCACTGGATTGGTGATATACATAGAAGACGAATGTACAGTTAAGAAAATCATCACAAGTAATGTCTTCACCACCGACTTCAACACCCAGCTGGACCTCGTCATTTATTATCAAAACAGACGCACAGGAAACCTGATTATAAAAAACAACTCAGTCCACTGATGAGAGATCCTCTTAAATAGACTAATGGGGTATACAGATTCAAATGCCCAATCTGTGGGTGTCCTGGCTCCTATATTGATATGACCACCATGAAACTGGCAAAAAGGATCTCTTGCCATGCTCAAGAAAGCACCATCAAAATCGACAAGAGAGATGCCCAAAATGCCAGCATCACAAGGAATTCAATAATAGGGAATAATGGGAAATACCGGAGTAACGGGAAAGGTCCCTGACCCAAGATGCCTACATCTGTTAGAGGCGCTATTGATACAGGAGAAACCTTTATGGAATACAACTCAAGAAGCCTTCCTCCTGCTGACCAGCAATAGGTGGCCTATTACTCATAGACTTGCACCAGACGCCATGATAAGCAACATTCCCAACTGGGAAACAGGATTCTGTGAGCTTCCTGGCAGCCAATCAGAATATTTCCCAGGTAATACCATATAGTGAAGTCATGCACAAGCCCCACTGCTCAGCGGCTTGTGAGGAAATAGCGCCAGCCAATCAACAACGTGAATTCCTCCTCAGTCAATCAGTGGTTAGCATACATTCGACCCCCTGCTGACCATCTCCTATATAATGAACAGGGCTCACTGCAAATGAGAGTCTACTCCCTTCTTTCAGGGAGCCTGAGTGAAACATGGCCTAGATCTCCACTAAAAAGATTTTCTTCTGAAGAAGGACAACTTCACGGAGGATGAACTCCAGATTTCACTTACCATCAGCATTACTCTGTGACTGATATAGTGTGTTCATCAGAAGTAAAATTACCCTGATTTGCAACTGCTTCCCAGTTCAAGAATGACAAACATTGGCAAGTTACGGGCAGAATGCAATAATAATAATAAAATAAACTCTATTTCAGACAAGCCATATGCATAATAATTAAGGAATCTGAATTATCCTATATATGGTGAAGATGAAAATGATTTTAGAGCCATTCTTTTGCTTAGGGAGAGAAAGGCAAATGTTTCGTCCCTGAGTGGAAAAGGTGAAAGGGCACTTTGCAAGGATGGGAAGGAAAATGGGTGACTTGTTTGAGGAAGATGAAAGGTGTGGGGATAACGCAAGTTTAGCACTTGTGGTGCTGGGGAGACTCTGAACTGGCTGGAACGGTACAAATGCATTAGCTTGTGCACTGAATAGTTAAGATTGATTGTGACAGGAGAGAAGCTGATGCTAGTGAGTGTGCATGGCCCAGGACTGGAAGAGAATGAGAATGAAGGTGCTTTGGCAAGGAGAATCTGGGCCTTTTGTGTTTTGAGGAACATGAAAGGGGAATTATGTTTTTTTAAGTACAAAGGAGAGTTTGAAAGGGTGGCTGGATTGAATAAGAATTGAGAGATTCTCATAGAAATTTGTTTTTAAAGGGGACTGATTGCTGGAAATTAATGCCTCCTGAAGAAATGCTTATTGAATAAACATGAAAGGGAAGCTGTGTTTTAAATACAAAGGAGAATTTGAAAGGGAGGTTGGATTAAATGAGAATTGAGAGGTTCTCATGAAAATTTGTTTTGAAAGGGGACTGATTACTGAAAATTAGTATTAGTCAGAGTGGAAAGCAGAGAAAGCTGGTGGGTGTAAAGGTAAGAAGAGGAGTGGCTGGAGGTATAGCTGATGATTGTCTGGTAGAAGCAGCCAAGATAGATTGAAGTTTAAGTTAAAGAAGAAAGGGTGGAAATGTGACTGTAAGGGTAATCAAGACAAGTGAGTTTCATACGGGTGAACTGGGGGATGAAAATTTGCTAGGGTTGAAGACAATTTCAAGATTGTGTAAAATTCCACATGTGGAGAAGGCAAGGGGGGACTTCAGGGAGAATAAGTTGTGCTACAAGAAACAAATGCAAAAAGGTTAATGAGCAAATGGATCGCACAATTAAAGATGGAACTCAGGATATCTTGACTGAAGAGACTGCAGACTTGGGTGGATAGTTGAAGATACAAGAGAGGTAAGAACAGAATAGTTCAAGTGTGGAAAGGGTTATGGAAAGTTAGAGGACAGTTGTTGAAGTTACTCTTGGGGAAGTAAGGAGACAATTTTGCGTTTAAAAATGAAAAGATACTTGTTGTTAATGAGATTACAAGTGTGATGCTTTGTTAGAATTGTAGAAAAGGAAACATATGGTATGTTGTAACGATGGACTGAGATAAGGTTATGCCCTCATGGATGTTTACTGTTCTAATGGACGAAGTCAGAGTATGTTGAGGATTAAAATGGTTCGTGAGACAAGTGTTCCGTGTCTGATGTTCAAAAATGATACATTATTGGTTTGTGGTAGTTGAGAGAACCACAGAAATAGCAGGAAAATTTTGATAGCGTTTGCATGATGAGAACATTGAGAGTAAATATGAGCAAGAGTAAGGCTTTCAGGGTAAACTGAAACAGTTTAACAGTGACCATTATTATGGAAATGAGAGAATGGAAACAATAGAATTCTCATTGGTATTTGTTTGCAAAATATTTTTGTTGACGGAAGAATTCAGAATTCGGTGTAAGAATGTATGAAGGGATTGTTGAACACAATTTCCTCTTTGGAAGTGCAGTATGGATTGTGAATACTAATGAAAGAAAGAATCGAACTATCTTTTCCTTGAAATTGGGTACAACGCAATATTTTTGGCCGCTGATTACAAATATGAATGCAAAATTGTAGTATACTGTAATCTACTTTCATTAAAGAAATGTTGACAGCAAGGCAAAATTTGCCATGGTATTTGTTTAGGAGATTTTATTTGTGCTCAACATATATGTAGTATGAAAAGAACTGAAATTGTAAGAAATGTGGTAGAAAACTTAGATGGATGAAAGGATAGATAAAAGGGTTGAGAAGGTTCAGTCATGTCAAAAGAAGAGTGGATGACAGACTGGTGAAAATAGTATGAAATATCAAAGTACTGAGAGGCATGAGGGGAAGGAGAATGAAAAAGGGATGGATAGGTGGGGTGAAATAGGTACTAATAAGGAGTGGTCTCAACATCCAGCGATTGAACAAGTGCATACAAGATAAATGTGATGGGTCAGTGCGCACAAGGGTATTCGATGCTCTGCTGGTGAGCCTTCTGTGTAGGTCTATAAAACGGTTATAGGTGTACAATAGTGCATCCTCGATTCAGCAGTTAAATTGTGAATGTGGAAGTGATAGCTATCTCTTCTTTTCTCATTTGCCATCCCTTTTTTGGGGAAGCAACTTAATATTGAAGCAAATAAACATTTGTACGCATGCTTTTGCGAATAAATAGAAAACGTTTTGTATTAAACTGAGGGAATGAAAAACGCTTTATGTTCACTGAAAAAATAATGACTGTTGACGAGTTGTGGTGTATTTTTATCCCGCCCATTTAATTGGACGTTTTCATACGAATTGCAATCTGTTATTGTAACAATTGTCACGCATTGATGTACACACACACACACACACACACACACACACACACACACACACATATATATATATATATATGTGTGTGTGTATATGTGCATGTATACACACACACACACACACACATACATACACATATATATATATATATATATATATATATATATATATATATATATATATATATATATATATATATATATATATATATATATATATATTGCTGAACAGGTCAAGCTGCTGTCAACTGCAGGGAAACAGGACAAGAGCAGAGGGAGACGTCAACAGTAACTGCATTATTTTCTTTATAGCTTATTGCTGACGTTTCAAGACATCTGTCTCATTATCAAAGCTGGAATGATACATTTTAAAATATAATTATAAAAACAGGCTCATACTTAAAATTACAACCAAACTATAAAACAGTTATATGAGAAAAAAAGTAGAAAAACTTACTAGTTGGACGAAGTACAAAAGCAGCGTGACAAACAGAATTGTACTCTTAGCAACAATATACTATTAGATGTGTATTAATTTATAAGTCCTCTCGTTACTTTTGAAATTTCTAACACTAGTAGCAATTAATATTTATTTGTCTCTATTTTCGACGGCATTCTATTATTCTATGAAAGCCAAGAAATATTGTACGTAACCATCAAATAATGAGTTACCCGTATGTTTCATCTTCATTATTTCATCCTGAGTTGATAATGTCACAAAGAATTACACAGAATTATCTACCTGTCCTCCTTTGGCTCTCATCTTTAGAGTCATCATTTTCTACATAGTTCATGACTTGTGTTTGGTAAGCATTATGAATACTTTTTAACCCTGACTTCATTTCTTAGACTTAAACTGTCTGTTTGCGGTGTTCTTTGACCAATTTCCTTTCCTTCCATTGTTTGGTCAGGAGCGGTTCCCATTTCGTCCACAGTCAGGCCAAAGAAAAGACCTGGCGGGCCAGTTGCGCGTCGCCCTGGCGTTTGTGAGTTAATATGCAATTTCATCTTAGATTGGAGGGAAATGGTCCTCAATGAAACGACATTGCTTCCGTTCCATTTCCTTAACAAACGTTCCTCACCGAATTTGCTTCCCTTCAATTATATTTCAAGAATGGTTGATATTACGCGTCGTTTCCCATTCGCCTTCATTCGTAACAGATCTTTCTTAGGCATTGCTCTAAGCACTTTTGATGAGTGACCCTTTGATTGGCAAGTATGATGCTTCTTTGATTCATTTTACGAGAGAGAACGGATACATGAACACCATGACAAAGTTGATTTTCTCTCTGAGTCGAACTCTTTCCTTCTGTGTTTGACTTATTATTTGGCCATTAGGAAGGATATATAAGCTGATTATAAAGCTGCTTCATTTCGATACTTATACATGTTTCTGTCGAATTCAAACATCTTCACAGTTGTTTTATATATATATATATATATATATATATATATATATATATATATATATATATATATATATTATATATATATATATAATTTATATATCTACATAATATGTATATATATATATATATATATATATATATAATTTATATATCTACATAATATGTATGTATATATATATATATATATATATATATATATATATATATATATATATAGATTTAGATATATATATATATATATATATATATATATATATATATATATATATATCTACGTAATATGTATATATGTATATAGATACATACATAGATTTATATACTTATATATATATATATATATATATATATATACGCAGAATTATATATGTGTTGTGTGTGTGTATGTACATAGTTGTGTGTGTGTATTGTGTTTTGTGTGAGCATATTAATATGAACAATGCCCTCTTAACTTTTAGATTCCCTGACTTTTTTGATACACACTACAAAGCACTGGGATCTAAGACTTTGTAGTGACAAGTGTATCCAAAAATGCACGAGGAATTCGAGAAGTTAAGAGGACATTGTGGCTATTACAATTACATATGTATCTGGTAAAAATGGCCAGTAGATTCTACATATACTGTATATTTCTGCCTAAAAGCAATAAAAACGATTGCCCACTTAGCTACAATGATGAGCATGGGTCTATACCAGCTCTAATAAATATATCTGAATTCGACAGGTAATATGCATGTGAGAGAGGCAGTAGACTTATCCTTCTCGTGGTCAGGAAAAAGTGGGACGCGGGTTCATTTCCATATCGGACGTCATAATTGCTTCATATCGTTGCACTTGCATCCAAGTCTTTGTAATGACAAGCGTATCCAAAATAGCGCAAACAATGGTTGTTAAGAGGGCTTCGTGACTATTACAATTCGCGTATGTATCTGGTAAAAAGTAACCAGTATATTCTACACACACATTGCTCACACACACATATATATATACTGTATATATATATATATATATATATATATATATATATATATATATATATATATATGACTCTAACTGTCTTTGAAAACCAAAACAGTAAAAAACAAAAACAAAAATTTAAGTCCAACAGGAACCCATAAAAGACTCCGACTCTGGTATTAATGGTACCCTTACTTCACTTACCAAAGTCAAATTATCTGAGGATGGCAAACTTTAATTTTAAGATCTTCCACAGTATATAAATGATTTCAAGTATGTACCCAGTTTCATCGACTCTTTTCTGTTAATTCTATTTAAACTATCTTAGATAACACTGCTGCATTCATTTTACAATGGAATTTATTAATTCCCTTTTCGTAAAACGTTGAAAGTTGCAGGTTGCTTCAAAGATATGAAAAATATTTACTGGGTAATTAAATCATGTATTTACAAAGCATAAGGGGGAAGACTAAGAAAGGACAACTGCGACTGTCCCTCTGAACATTCTCTCCTGTTGTCTGACCAGGGTAGCCAGAAGCGTACAATAACCCTGTCAGATATTGCAATATAAGCGCAGTACTAGTTCTTCTTCATCCCAACTTCATTGCTAGGCTAAAGGGTCTGTTGCCTTGATGCGACTTCTCCAGCTATTTAGATACAAAGCATCATCCTCTACCAAACCCTTTTCCTCCAAATCCTCCTTCGCTCGATCTTGCCATCTGAACCTTTGCCTCCTTCTTGACCCTAGCAGGTTCAGATTCCACTCAAACCCTCCTCACGCTTTCCATCTCGCTCATCCTTCCCCATACCCACAGCATCTCAGTCCCGGCTTTTAGTTTTTGTAAAAGAAAACTATTGAATAGATGGCTATTTGTCTGTCTGCCCTCACTTTTTCTGTCCGCCCTCAGATCTTACAAACTACTGAGGCTAGAGGGTTACAAATTGGTACGTTGATCATTTACCCTCCAATCATCAAATATACCAAATTGCAGCCCTCTAGCCATACACTAAGCTTGATTTAGCTAATTTTCTAAAAAACATAGATAAAACACTATTAAAATATAAATGCTGCTTGAAAAGCAAAATTACAAGGAATTCTGAAATGGAGCCGCTTTGATGAAGAGGCCAGATCTGGGAGATTTATTTTGTAGAAGGATGAAGGTATGGTGCAACAACATGGAATTTTTAGTTACATAAGCTTCTTGTCAGTTATACCATCCACTCACTTACATGAAAGGGTTTCGTACGTCTAACTTATCTTTGGTTGTGGAAAGTTCTACCTCCATTTCACTAACTTGAAAGATTATAATTTCAGTAAAAAAGGGCAAAAACTAAAAATCTTGAGTCTTACTGCCACGCACCCTATGCAAAGGTGTCACATATTGTATATCTCTAACTTTTCTGGAAAGTTATTGCTTGGTTTATTTCCATTAACCTACCTTCAAAAATGTGGCTATTTACTTACCTGGAAAGGTATTGCAAACAGTCCTATGATGATATCGGCCAGTGCTAAATTAGCGATGAAGTAATTGGTGACTGAGTGCATCTTCCTCGACGTCGCCACAATCCAAATGACGAGAGCGTTTCCCACGACAGCCACCAGGGAAATCGTCCCGTAGAAGATCGACAAAAGGACCACAATCCCTGTTGGCACCTCGTATAGGAATGTCCCCGTCGTTGAGCTGGGTCCTTCCGGATCCCCGTTGTCCTCACGCATTCCTCCCAAGTCATCGAATACTTGAGAATTTTCTGAGAAGGTCAAGTTTATCAGTCGTTCAATGTTGCTGTCGTCCCAACTAGGCTCTGAGTAAGGAACTGTTATGTTGCGCAACAGGTACTGGTAAGTGTTTTGCTGTCCCAAACCTGGGCCCGACACAGTAAGGTTGTGGTACATAGCCATATTTAGCGAAATCATATACCGGGCCTAAATTGTTACGAGTGAATGAATCTATTTCATGGCTGGCAGTTATGAACTTTATCCAAAAATATCACGTTTAAAAATCGCAGCAAATCATTAACCGTTGCTTTTAGCTGTCCTCCAGTCCGAGACTATCACTTTCAAAATTCAGAGTTTTGGTAACTATCAAGCATTTTCAAGTAGGTTTTTTGAAACAATATCATTTCCTTTTTTTGGTAATCATTCATATTTTTGTAGCAAACGCAGCCTTTCAGAAAAGACACAACATTATCTTACAGAATAAACAGACGATTTATTCGCTGAAGTCATCACGTTTGAAATTTCCCCTAGAAAGCATAAGAAACACCATACATTAACCAAGAAGTCAGTAAATAACGAGCTGTAAATTTCCGCAAGATTTAATTCGTCCAACACACAAGACATTTATTTTTGGTAATCTTAAACAAACGCAGTTTCAGCCAACAACTTTGCAACTCTCGTTGGCTCAAGACACATGTGTTGCCGTATTTCAGGAACTTCTATCCGGATCACAAGTTGCAGCGCTGAGAGTGGAAAGTGCCCTTTCATTCCTTTTCGTCTTCACTTTTTAACCTTTTTCAAGTAATGCTATTTACTCTCTGGATATTTCACTTTTTCCATTTAATTCTAGTTGCCTTTTTTTGCCAAGTCGACTATTTTCTTTGAAGGAATAGGTATGATATCTGTTTTCTCATCTTTACTTAGAATTTATATACTTACTCTCAAACAATCGTCTATTCTTTTGTTTTACATATTCATTGTAATTTCAGTAGACAAGTATTTGTTTTACCCTTCAAGTTCTAATTTTCCGCTTCGGTCATCAGTTAAATCCAATTTTCATGTTTCCTATTTTGAGTTAGTATTTCTTACTTATTTTTAACCTTTACACGAAATTTCTCTCTGAAGCGTCGATATTGTCTTTGTCACTGGGTCACTCTTGATTTAAATTTATGCTTCTTTGTTCCTCATTCCCCCTTATGCCTACATTATACTTTTCATGATCTCCTATTCGTTTTTCGACCCAGAATAAAGCCGGTTTCGTTCATACCACCAAAACAGTACGAAGGCACATCCAATAAGAAGAAAAGTGTATAGCTTTAAATAAAAAAGTATGTAGCTGAATGCTCTTGAAACAAAATGATGAATTCTGGAGCTTTGAAATCCATTTCACTGTTCTGTATGATAATCACATAAAATGTAAGTACAGAAATGTTAGATATCGAGTTTTACTTGCTTTTTAACTTCACTTTCCTATGGTTGGTCTTGAACTTATCTAAGCTGAGGTCACGGAAATTGTCAGACTCCACTGTCGAAATAGGTAGCGGAGTCCATAAGAGATATACCCTTCCTTCATTGTATGTTGTAACCTATTTATTTATGTGAAGAATACAAGGCTACCAAAATTCCTTGTTCCTTCATCATGGCTTTCTGAACTTTATCCAGATTTGTTATCGAAGATTCGCGAAATATCATTCCTATCTAGTAGTGCAGATAGAATTAGTTAAACTTTCTAACTGGGCACCCACTGGAGATTTACGAAGGTCTGTCGCACCAGCCCATTACTTTCATTTTCTGTACCGCCATTTATGTAACATAAATGAATTGACTGTAGAGTTTCGTACCGTAGGCTAAATGTCGATTTGTATGTAATAAGGATTTCCAGGGATATTCCTCATGTTTTCATCTTCAAGCTGAAATTTCCCTTACTGGCCTGAAGATCATTACTTCTGATTAGTAATCGTCATCACTTATCCATGCGTTATAGAGCGGTGTATATTTTTTGGCAAATTACTCTCTCATAGATCTTCCATGGACGGTCACGTAAAAAGTTGTTTTCTGTATTTTTTGAAGTAAAAAAATTCACCATGGAATTTCATTAATAGCTCTCTCTCTCTCTCTCTCTCTCTCTCTCTCTCTCTCTCTCTCTCTCTCTCTCTCTCTCTCTCTCTCTTCTTCCCGATGTTTTCCTCAGCCTCATTATCCAATCCAGTTTTTTTATTGCTTGAAACATGCGAATACTTTTCTTTCCAATATCTTTTAAATCTCCGTTTTCCTAAATTTTGGGTTCATATTATGTTTCCTTTGGGCATCTCCGATAGTTTGCTTCTTAACTCACCGTCGATCATCAATAACCTGGAAAAGAAATATGAATAAGTAGTTATTGATAAGAGATCTGGAAGAAAGAACAAGTAGTAATACAGCATGCGCGTTATTATTATTATTATTATTATTATTATTATTATTATTATTATTATTATTATTATTAGGATATAAGTCAAACTGCCATAGGACTCAATAATACCACATGAAAATGGAAACACCGACAAAAAGAGAAAATAAGAGTAACGCTGCATGCAATAGGTAAAAACGAAAATGAAGAACCAGAAGTAACTCCATTACTGTTATTCATCTAAAACTTATCCATTATGACAGAAACAACATTCAGATAGCTTTCAGAGGTGTAAGTATGTCTGTGAAGTAAAACAGATATGTTAAAAATTGCACGTATAAAGAGGGGAGCTCGAGATGAGTGAAGATTTGGGGAAGATAAAACACAGAGAAGACATGAGTGTTGGAATTTCCCAGGGCCCTTTTCGGCACACGAGCGAAGTCGTAGAATTAAGAAGTCTAATGTGCCGATGAAAGGCCGCTATAAAAATGAAATCATTGTGAACACCTCAGAATCTTCTTAATCAGTCACTCTAGAAAAGCATCAATTTGTTTAAGGTAAGCAGTATTGTAACTTGCAAACTATGAAATGTTTTCCAGTAAGTCAGAGAGCTCAAAAAATTACATCAGAATTTTATTATAAGAAGTAAAAGTATTCCATGCATGTGTGACATGTACAAAATATGTAGCAGTTTTTCAAGTACTTGAGGAGGAAAAGAAATCATCTGTGATGTATTGAAACTACTATTTCTGTTACTGAGAAGCATTACTCTTGTGATGATCTACTATGTACCTCATGTATGTATTTTTAAGCCAGAGTAGTAGAATAAATCTTAAAAATAAGGACGCCCCCTGATTTAGCTCCTCGTTTCTTACAAGCCTACGTGTTATATATGGCATCATCCATGGTAAATCAAAGCTTTGGAGTTGTAACATGAGAATAACGATAGAGGTATACAATATTTAAAGACAGTTTAGGATTTTGCTTTCACGTAATTGCTAACACTTTTTTCAGGCAAGAACCCCACAAGGGCTACTGAAGTAACATAGCAAAAGAAATCGTGTGCTGGAAACATGATCACACAATGTTATGGAACGGTATTGAAGCAGCCAGTAGGAGAAAGTGTCGTCTTGACCCCAGCTGACCACAGACGGCTTCATATTCAAACAACGCTCGTGTGACACCACCTTTGGTTATGCTAGAAAGCCCCATTTGCCCCTCGAACCAAGACTAAACGACTGCTGAACCTTCGAAGATCTCTAGACGGCAAACAGCAAATTCATTTTGAGTTCGAGGAATGTGTAATCTCAACGACTGTAGTACCGTCCGCTTGATAAACGATTTTACTTCGGCACAGTAAATAGCAAAGGCCCTGAAACACATCACAGTGCAATACCAGACCAAATAAGTGTATCTAGGCTCATTGTGACACCATAAACAACAACTTCGTTTCCGTTTACCATAAAAGTGCGAATGATGGACCATATTGCAATAGGATGGTTTGGTCACGAGGAGGAATACGAGAAAATACACTGAAGACGGTGGATAAGAAGGGCTCAAAATATTGTTAATTATTTTTTCAAACTCTTTATGTTTTAGAAGGAAAACTGCGCCCGACAGAGTATGCGGGAAGCTCAGTTATGGGAACTTAGGACATTTCTCGAAAGACGGCGGGTGCAGTTGTTGTTCGGGGGTCTCGAACATTGGAAACAGTTTAACTGCCTTGTTTATTTGGTCTTTCTTTCTATAGCATCCCTTTTTTGAGGAAATGCTTTTGTGTAAAATAACAAAGGACTAAATGTAGCAAGTCTAAACTTCTGAGAAAAAAAAAAATCTGTACGGCTATGTCCTGAAAAATGATGAAATTTTCCCATTGCATATTCATTTGCGGAATACATAAATCCACTCAAATCTTGCAGCTAAAAATTTCAATTAGTGAAAACCGGGCTATTTGCTCGATACATCCCGTTTTGATGCGATACATGGAATATAAAAATTCCAGATATGAAAAGGACGCAACGCACCCCAAAGGGAAGGACGAGCTATCAACTCAACGCACTAAAATGAAAAGGCCATCTCTTCAGAAAAAGGGCATCGGGGCTCATATGATCATTTAATGCTTAAGCTTTTTGACGCACAGCAATCCCAACATTTATTCAGTCACCGGTACCTGCGGAAACACAACACTTTGTTGTGGTCATAATGACCATTTCAACAGTTGTAGAAATGAAGCAATGATAAAAAATAAAATGAATGAGTAAGGACGCCATTTAGTAACAAGTGCTTATGTATACCAAGCAGTCCTAATTCTCGCAACCAGGCAAGTGCATCACTGGATGTGGATGCACGTACTGCAGCGTAACATCTGAATATAGAATATGTCTTTGCTTGGCCGTTCTTTCATTCTTACTTATCGGAGTTCAAATACCGCCAAGTAGTGTCACCATTACTATAAAAGACGGAACAAACAGTTGCATAAAACTATTTCCTCTTTATTTTCTCTGTAAGCTCTCTCTCTCTCTCTCTCTCTCTCTCTCTCTCTCTCTCTCTCTCTCTCTCTCTCTCTCTCGTAATTTTCCCTCAATCAGGGTATAGCTCGAGAGGCACATTGCAAAGAAGCCTTTTTTTTTTTTTTCCTACGCAGGCAAAAAGTACACGGATCAAAGAAACGTAGAAAGGAATTGTTCTTTCTTATCTTTCTGCGCCTGAAGGGTCTCTCCCGCTTCGAAAACCTTTACCCCTTTTATTCTTATTATTGTTCTTTACTTTAACATTCTCTTCTCCCTGCGTTTAAAGAATCGATGCGAAAAGGAGCCGGGGAGAAGCTTTAATCTTCCGGGGAATTTTTCTTTTTTTGGATACTGAGAACATATCCGCTCCAAATAGGCAAAATAACTGACGAGTCATTCCATTTCACATGAGTATATGAGGCTCATATATATCACAGATATATGAGGCTATATATGGGTAAAGTCCAACAATAAGAGGGAAATAAAGAAAAATTTGCTCGTCAATAAATTTGAAAGTGGTATGAGAGACGGCCGACCGATTCATGAAGAATAAAGAGAATGAATTATACCTTAACTGAATGACATTGCTTACGCCAGAGAAACACAGGCAAGGCAAACATTTTTATAAAGAGGCAGAAAATGAGTCCATATTACACTGAGTTATATGTAACATCTTTGAGGAAACGAGAAATGATTCCAGTGTTGCAAGAGAACTCATCATTTTTTTTTTCTTCCAAAGCATCAATGTGTTTATGTGAGTTTGCTTAAGTGATTCAGTGAATCTGTGTATTCGTAGAGTTTCTGTCGAAGAATTCTAGTGTCTTTGTTTCTTCATTTTTCGCTGTGAGAAAGAAACTGCATTCTTTTAACTGGTATTTCTCATTTTCCGGAGGATTTCATAGATTGATGAATATTGATATATTGTATGTCCATAATAATCTTAAAAAAAATATAAAATCACTTTTCTGTTATTTTGGGAATTTTGGGGGGAAATTTTCTCTAATAAAACTTCACCTATAAAACACGCGCCTGTATGGGGGTAATGCCGTCAGTGCACCTCACGCGCGGTGCACTGTAGGCATTACAATGTCCCTTTGCCAGTAGCTGCAACCCCTTTCATTCCTTTTACTGTACCTCCATTCATATTCTTTCTTCCCTCGTACTTTCCACCCTCTCTAACAATTGTTTCATAGCGCAACTGCGATGTTTTCTTCCTGTCACACCGTTGTAACCTTTTACTCTCAATTTTCCTTTCAGAGCTAAAAACCCTCATAGGTCCCAGCGCTTGGCCTTCGGCCCATATTGTGTATTCTATTCTATTCTAATAAACACTGTAACTTAATGAAATTAAAACTTTCTTTACACCAATCTCAATATTTTTAGCAAAAGCCTTTACTTTTTCAAGAGGGTTTTTTTATCCTTTAATTTGTTTTTCGATAGTGATCACGCCAGGAAGCTGGTATTATCTTTAACAACAACAATCCGTCTATGCTCTACGGCATCACTTATTTCATTACTATATGTCGATTACTAAACGGCTTACATAATCATTAAGCCTAGCATATGTAAACACAATGTTATAGATATATACACACACACACTATATGTATATGTACTTTATGTGTATATATGTTACTGATCAAGGTGACTAATTGCTGGCCTGTGAAAACGGGTTTCCTGTGCAAGTGGCTTGTATGTTGACGTTGGTATTATCCGCGGTTAGAGACAGCGGGTATCTGACGCACTCATTTATGGCTTCCAGTCATGACCAAGATGCATGGGGAAAACATGACAGATGGATGGAAGCTTTGTGATATCTGTGGGTTCAGAAGGTGGGGTCCTCCGAACATTGAACCTGACAGTGACATCACGCTTCAAGTGAATGTATATGTACGAGAGGCAATAGACTTTTATCCTTCTCGTGGTCGGGTCGGCAACGTGACCTTGTCTTGATTATGGTGATGCAGGATTTTTTTCGGCTACCAGACATCATAACTGCTTCATATTTCTTTCACCTGCATCTTAAGGCTTTGCAGTGATAAGCATATCAAAAAAAGTGTGAAGAATTCAAGGAGTTAAGTGGGCATTGTGGCTATTCCAATATCATATGTATCTGGTAAAAAAGTGACCATTAGATTCTACATATATATATATATTTCAGCCTAGAAGCAATTATTGCCCACTAGGCTATGATGGTTAGGATGGGTTTATTGCAGCTCTAATAAATATATCTGAAAATGACAGGTATATGTATGTATGAGAGGCAATGGACTTTATCCTTCTCGTAGTCAAGTGGGCAATGTGACCTCATCATGATTATGTTGACACGGGATTGTTTCCCGCTATCAGACACCATAACTGCTTCATAGTTCTTGCACTTGGATCTTAAAGCTTTGTAGTGACAAGCATATCCAAAAACACAAAGAATTCGAGAAGTTAAGAGGGCATTGTGGCTATTACAATTGCATAAGTATCTGGTAAAAAAGTGACCAGCAGATTCTAAATATACTGTATATTTCAGCCAAAAAAGCAATAAAAATGATTGCCCACTTGGCATCGATGGTGAGGATGGTTCTATCCAGCTCTAATAAATATATCATGACCACTACATATTTCTTGCACTTGGATCTTAAGGCTTTGTAATGACAAGCTTATCCTAAAAATTCAGCTAAGGCCAAAATAAAATCAAAGAAAGATGTACCAAGTGCTTTGGTACTTCATTTTATTATTCTTATTGTGGCTGCAGGTGAATACACACACACACACACACACACACACACACACACACATATATATATATATATATATATATATATATATATATATATATATATATATATATATATATATATATATATGTATGTATGTATATACATATATTTATATTTATATTTACATATATATATATATACTATATATATATATATATATATATATATATATATATATATATATATATATATATATATATGTATGTATGTATATATATATATATATATATATATATATATATATATATATATATATATATATAATCAGCTATTTTTCTTGATGGGTCGACTTTAAGGTAGAGTGGGCTGAGGTGCATTATGCATTGGCATTCACTGTTCAAGAACATGTAGTTTTTCTTTTAGGGTCTTGACAGAAACACATCGTAGGCTTTTTTCTTTATTACCCCCTTTAAACTATAAACTTCCACCATATGGTTATGCTGCTTCTTAGGGGAGTTGATTATAGCTCGAGGCTGATTACGGCTTGAGACTGTTGTATGCTAAGTCCCAAAACCTGGACTTGGAAGAAAAACACTATGTTCATTTAACGATTCATGGCGACACTTTTCACTCCCACGCACCGACTGCGCAGTTTCTAACTTTTTTTTTCACTGCTTGCCCGCTACTTTTCCTGCCCTTATGTCTCATATTTTCTTCTAGTGGCAACCGTGACATCATGTTTTGAGTTGTGTTGCTAAGTCTTAAGCACCTCCTTTATCTGTTTCATTTCAACTGGAGGTCGGCCCTGGGAATTCCTGCAGGCCACTGGGTATTGGCACGTTCCTTAGGCAAATAAGCCTATGGCAGTGATGTCACTTGATTGATTGGTGCCATCTAAGTGTGACTCTTTTAGGTGGGACTTATCTTTTTGAAGCTTCCCTTTGAAAAGATGGGCGTTAGGGTTGTTCCTACGCTACAAATCCAAATGCCCTTCTCTCAAAGATTGAGTAGGGAAAAGGACTTGGGCTGACTGGTTTTTGTTTCATGGGCAATTAGATCAGAAGGGACATTCAAGACTAGAGCTCTGCGTGTTTCTCAAGAACAGGTGATTTATGGTGGGAACTGTTTCTTGTCTTGATCCACTCTTCTATGGCCCAACGAAATATAATACCTTCTCTCTGTAAATATTCTCTCTCTATAACATATATATATGTATATATATATATATATATATATATATATATATATATATATATATATATATATATATATATATTGTAAAGATTAGCGCCAAAATACGCTATGAAACTGTTCTCCTTCCTGCTTTGGGTTGGTTTGAACCAGGGTATAAGGGCTCAGGAATTATAATAGTTGGGGACAGTAATTTGGCTTTGCACTGTTTTCTTTGGTACAGGGAAGTAAGATCGTTTTCTATGATATAGCGGCGCCGGCGACCTGGGTCAGGACATCGCCCCCTACCCCTGTCCAGAAGCAATAAAAGGTCAGGGCCAGGACAGCTCTTTCTCACACGCGTCGCTAGTTTGCCGAGAACAAGTTAAGTCTCGGCGGTCTTGCCCCTGCCCTCCGCTTTTCCTTTCGCCGCCACGTGGAGCCCATCGCCGCCCTTTGTGCCCCGTGTTCCATTCCACGTGGCCTTAGAAGACTGCAAGGGGGATTGCAAGTCTCCCAAACGCGAGCTGACATTAAACGGCGGCCTTTTCATCATCCCAAGGGCGCCCTTTTCCGCCCCAATCTACGAATAGAAGAAATACTTTGGAGAAGGAGGCCCTGTTGTCCACGCTCCCACACGTGGTTCTCGGCAGAAGACGTCGTCCCTACGCCCCTACAAATGTGGTAATGTACCCAAAACGAGTTGCTAGTCACGATTACTTACCCTTTTGCATTTATTAATTTCTGGGCCTATAACTTTGTGTTCCCTGATATTCCTTGGTTCAAGCCAGGCCCACGTGTTCACAGCTCCTTTCCTCTGAGTCACAAGTAACGCCTCGGGAGTCCTTTGGCGCCTTCAGTGCACCCCGAGTAATTCAATCCCCAAATTCCAGCATTAGATGTGTAACGGGGGTCCTAATATCGTTTCAGGAAGACGCATGTAGCAGAATTATCCTTGGTCCGTGTTCCTGGCATTCCCAAGCTCCCCCCCCCTTTGGGAGGACTTCTACGGCAGTAATTTACCGTGTTTTCAGTTAATTTTCCCTTTGACCTTGTATGCTATCAAATATAACTATTTTTATATCCACGTGTTTCACGCCCTTCCCCTAGTGAAGAGCCCTCTGCTCCGTGTACTTCTTTTTTTTTGTTTGTGTTTTATATGTCCTGGGTATCTTACAAGGCCATTTTCGAGTAAAGTAATAATTGTGGAGTCATAAGATCCACCTGCACCAGGAAACATATAAAAATATATATATATATATACACAGTATATATATATGTGTGTGTGTGTGTGTATATATATATATATATATATATATATATATATATATATACACATACATACATATACGAGTATATATTATAAATATCGTGCCCAAGCTCGAAGAGAAACTGAATCTTTCTCAGATTAAAGAAAGAAATGAAAAAGTGATGTCAGAAGGTAGTCTGTAGCTAGTTGTCTCCTCTGTTTATGACCCCCTTTTGTTAAACTAAAAGCTCCTATGGGTAAACACCTGTAGGCTTTGTGAAACTGTAAGCACCTTTCTTTTGGTCAACCCCTGTTTGCTATGTTTCTGCTGGTAGATTGCTTTGTGTTCCAGGGATCATACGATTGGAGATAGCTGGAGGCAAATTGTGAGGAGAAAACATGGAAAGAGTCAGTAGCCAACAACCCACTGTGGGGACCACAACTGCCCTTCCTTCCCCACGGGGCCTTTCTCTTAGTGGCCTCTCTATCCTTACACCAAGCCCGCCCTACCAAGATGCCTAACCACAACTGAAGGAAGGAACAGCGCTACTCATTGCTTTATGAATCATATGCAGTTTGCAAAGGTACATCTTGGAGCAGGGAATTTGCCTGGTATCTGTCATTTTTATTGTTTTTTCTCTCAAACTTACTCACACTTAAATATTCCATTCATTTCTACTCTCAAGAGCAGTGTAACATATGTGTCTCAGGTGTTTCACTGAAGACCATGAATTAGCGTGAAATTCCCCTATTTGCAGAAGTAAACTTAATGTAATGTTTCCTCCCAATTCTTGCCTTAAATTAGATGTGTGAGACGGTACTTAGGGCAGTTTGTTAATTATTCATCTCTCTGTTTCCTACAGGATGATGACCTGTGTAAATATCTCAAGTGTACATCTATCCTGACCCAAGATTTCCAAGGTTTGCATCATTAGAAAACTCTGTTGCAAAAGGAATAGATTCTCCTTATTGTGCCCCTTTGCAAGTGGGTTCTTTTCAGTTATTGCCATTATTTTGATTAAATGGTGTCCTGGTGTTAGTTATGCTGTGAATTCACGCTATAAATTTGTAAATAAAAGTCATTGTAAATTACTAGGACCGTCAATTTGGCGACCTGTACCCATTTTTTTCATGTTCTTTTCCCTTTACATCTTTGTGGTAATTAACAAGGCTAGCTGTGTAAGTATTAATATCAACACCCAGCCACAGGCGTGACAATAATATATATATATATATATATATATATATATATATATATATATATATATATATATATTACAAATATTCACTGTTCGACCTCTCCTCCTTGCTTCTTAATCGAATGATAAAGATTTACCTTTGTTAAAGTAAGAGAGCAGACAGTGTAGGTTGTCAGCATGTGAAGAAGCGAGCGGGAAGCAGTGTTTTCAAATTAAATTCGCCAACGGGCGAGACTTTTAGCTTTGAGGGTCACAGAGGGATACAGTTTTGCTAGGCCAGGCCTTAGTTATACTGTTCTTAAACCCCACTTTTCCCTATCCTATGTACTGGCGAAACTACTGTCATTTCAGGTCAAGCCCTGGCTAGGCGGAGTTTTCAGGCAAACAGCGAGACTCTGCCCAGCATCATGGATGCAGTGTCAGGGACTCTCCACGCAGCTGCCACAGAACACGGACGTGCCCATGTTCTCCCCAAAGCACTCCTCTGTTCAAAACGAGGAGAAAATCGTTATTCCAACGAACCATGAATCTTATGCAACTGATCACTGCATTAGCTAACCTAGCAGTAGGCATTTACTCCCAGTTCTCTTTCCTTTCGACTGACACTCTCATTTTTCCTTGCTCAAATTTTCATCTCTCAAAGTCAGTGACTAAGAAATCCTAGTAAAACATATCCCATTTATGAAGTCATCTATTAAGCACAATTATTGTTGTCTAGGTAAGTCACATAACTTATCTCCATGTTGTTAAAAGTATTATTCTTCACCTAAGAATCGTCTCCGTGTGATTAAGTAATGACAAGTGAGAGTTCCTGTAATGGCAATTGATTATTCACCTCTTTTTCTGTGGTAAACTTAATGTTATTATGTTTAGGATTAGCATATGCTAGAAACGAGTCAATATCACAATCATTTTTAAATAAGGCGAAGGTGTCATCAATATACTTACCATAAAAGAGTGGGTGGAACCTGAGTGGACATTCTTCTAACATGCATTCTTCAAGCCAGCACATGAAGATGTTGGCAAAAGTAGAACCCAAAGGGGTGTTGGGAGGAGAGAGAGAGCGAGAGAGATAGTTTATTGGTTGTCATTCAGAGTTTTCCCAGGCAGCACTGGGTTGTTCAGCTAGTATATATATAAATATATATATATATATATGTGTGTGTGTGTGTGTAGGTACAATTATCTCTATTGCGCAAAACATGGTACACATAATAATATCAAGATCGCAAGACAATTTAATTTTGAAATAAGTCCTTTGTGGATATACGTCATCTCTCTCTCTCTCTCTCTCTCTCTCTCTCTCTCTCTCTCTCTCTCTCTCTCTCTCTCTCTCTCTCTCTCCTACACTATGTTTTTTCAGGCCCTCTCAGGAAAAAAAAAAAAAAAAAACGGGAAAACTTAGGTTAAAGCATCCCCCCTAAAAACAAAAATTTCTTTACAGAATTATTCCCCTATAAATAAACAGGTAAATTAAATTAATATATATATATATATATGTGTGTGTGTGTACATATATATATATCCTCATACATATACACATACACACATATATATATATACATATATATTCATAAATTTTATCTGTTTGTTTATATGGGAATGATTATGTGAAGAAATTTTTGTATTGTTTTGGGAGAATACCTGAAAAACATAGTGTAGAAGAGAGAGAAGAGAGAGAGAGAGAGAGAGAGAATGATGACGTATATCCACGAAGGATTTATTTCAAAATTAAATTGTCTTGCGATCTTGAGATTAGGAATTTGCACCCCAGGGAAATCGAAATTGATTAGCGCTTCGCCAACAACAGAATACAAACCGTTGTCTGGTTTAGAAAAAACGATAGATAGTGACTTTGACCACACTTTCTTTCAATCGAGGAAAAATGCCGAAAAGGTAATATATATACTTTAATCGTTCTGTAATCCTGTATCTTTGGACAGAAGTGGGCGACCTATGGGATTTTTGTCTTGTCCTGGGCTCTCTCTCTCTCTCTCTCTCTCTCTCTCTCTCTCTCTCTCTCTCTCTCTCTCTCTCTCTCTCTCTCTTTACAAAAATATAAAGTTAAAGTGAAAGCTAGATCTAATTGAATGCCCAAGTAAAAAGAGGTTTCTTTTTCGGTGGAAAAGAATACAAGAGAATTTAATTTAATTCGCAGCGGGCTGAAAGGGAGAGAGTACAGGGTAGTTCTTATTACCTCGAGTTACGCGTCATTTGCTACTGCATTATAAGGATAGTGCACAATAAGTTACAATTTTTTCCTATATCAAAATTATCCATAAATTGCACCGTTACTAAAAGAACAATGGTTAAACCCAGCGAAAAGAAGAGACACATGGACAAAATATTTGGATTTCAATTAAGAAACAGTGTAACATTAACGGCCTTACTCTGCATACTGGGATCAGAATAGAGCCAGTTGCCAGCTGAGCCGAAGAAGTGACAGTTGAATGCAATATATTATTACTTATACTGGTAATACAATGCTTGCTATATTGTTTGTTTGTTTTAGCTGTCCTTAAAGGTCAACGCTAGGTATTCATTAAAGGCCCTTGTTTACTCAGTACCAAAGATCTATGCTCCGGTAGGAAACTGCTTGTAGACAGTCATTTGGAGACCGCGAGGGACTTGTTGGGCTGACCGATAAAGATAGCTTTTTTTGACATGCGCAAATCCTTTTTCCATGATCTATTTCTTCTGCGGGCTTTGCCCTACTGCCATGCAGAAATGATTAGTTTACTCTTCGTCATTCCTCCTCAGCGGAAGTCCCTGGTTATTCTAGATAGTGGGCTGAAGAGGCCATCAGGTAGAACTAATATGATTCTACTGCCAGAGCCAATCACTTAGGGCTCCGCTGATTAAAGTGGACGTGGGATTTAGTTGAGATAACGTGGTTATATAGTTACAGAAGCCAGGTAAGATTACGGAATTAATCTACAAATCATACACGAGAAACTGAATAGCACACCATCATATATATATATATATATATATATATATATATATATATATATATTAGCTGACCAACCTGGCACTGCCAAGGAACGCTCTGAATGACAATGAAATTGCTCAATGCATTTCAGAGTTATGGTGGAACATACACATACACACACACACCTACATCCATATATATATATATATATATATATATATATATATATATATATATATATATATATATATATATATACATACACACATATATGTGTGTGCGTATATATATATATTTTATATATATATATATATATATATATATATATATATATATATATATATATATATATATATATATACATAAATATATATATAGATTTTACTGGTCACTTTTACCAGATACATATGTAATTGTAAAGCCACAATGCCCTCTTAACTTCTCGAATTCTTCGCGCTTGTTTGGATATGCTTGTCACTACAAAGCCTTAAGATTCAAGTGCAAGAAATATGAAGAAATTATGATATCCGGTAGCAGGAAATGAACCCGGGTCCCCTAATCAGAACGAGGTACCATTGTCGACCTGACCACGAGAAGGATAGAAAATCTATTGCCTCTTGTACATACATATACCTGTCGTTTTTCAGATATATATATTGGAGCTGGAATAGACCCATCCTCACCATCGTAGCCAAGTGGACAACCGATTTTTATTGTTTTTAGGCTGAAATATACATGCAGAATCTACTGGTCACTTTTACCAGATACATATGTAATTGTAAAGTATGTATATATATATATATATATATATATATATATATATATATATATATATATATATATATATATATATATATATATATATATATATATATACATACATACATACACTTTTCAAGAATTAACGAAATCAACATCAGTGTTAAAACTACAAAGTTACACATGAAAAGTTTCAGTTAGAATTGAAGTTAAAGCATGCAAACCCAATTTAAAAGACTATCTAGAATAACCATAAAAAAAATCAATTCTAAATGTAATTAACCGAACTGAAACAAAAGCGTGTGTTAAACTAAGAAGTGATAGGCCTATGCTTCAGGAAGGAGAGGTAAATCAATAACTGGACATTTAAAACCTCAAGCAGTACTCCATCAATTACATAATCATGTGATGTTTATTCTTATATTCTATAACGCATCAACATCAACAGTTATCAACAGTGTACCGTTTAGCCTCTTTCCTAGATGGTGACCCCCAAGGCAGTATGTATCCACCTTTGCAGCGTGTTTAGTAGAAGCCCTTTGGGGATGGCCGTAAAAACATAAACAAAAGACTGTAAATACAATAAAGAAAATGACCCCCAAGAAATATTAGTCCTAGATAACGGCCCCCGAACTCTGTTGGGGTCACTATCTATGAAAGATCCGGCACTAGTACTAGTGTTGAAAGCCATAATTATAATTGTAATGAGAGTTGCAATAAACATGCAATTAGTAAGGACAAACTGGTGTCATTTATTGATACTTAGAACGATAAAACGTCCTGTAGTTTTAATGTTCTTATGTTGTTAACTGTATAAGGAGTAAAATATGCTTTTACCTTTAATGCATATTAATTTCATTATTACCCACCTAAACCCACTTAGTTTATCATTCAGTAATGTTTCTAGTCATGAACTTTGCGATTTATTTCGATTTATAACGTGTATTTGTTGCCGAGACTTCATTTATTACAATAAATGTATTGAAGATCTAAACACCTATTGCGTGTATGTTCGTATGTCACTAACTTTTCAGCCGGAGACAAGGGTAAAGAAATTGTCATTATTATTATCAATAACATTATTACTTATTACTATTATTTTTTATTCATCTATGAAAATCTTTGAGATGTTTGGGAATGTCAGATGAGGTTGAAATTAAAAAAAGAAAGTAAGAAATAATAGAAATTCCTATTTCATAAGCCAAAATTCCGATACTTTACTAAAAAGACTCCGTCTCACCTCTAGACATTCCGATAACAAAGCAAATGATCAAATCTCCGAAACGATTTTTCCAAACACGGGGACGTTCACATTGCATCGAAGAGGCCTAATAAGATCAAGTGGCAGCAGGTCGTTTATCTAATTGTAATTTCGCTCTCTCTCTCTCTCTCTCTCTCTCTCTCTCTCTCTCTCTCTCTCTCTCTCTGTAATCTTAGTCATGCAAAATGTTTTATAATCTCTCTCTCTCTCTCTATCTCTCTCTCTCCCCCGCCCCCCGTTTCTCTTATGCAAGTATAACAGATCAGTTTTATTATCCTCTTTATCTTTTCGGCCAAGGGAAAAGACAATTAGATATTGCTCTTGATCCGAGTCAAAAATGGAGTGACAACTCATGAATCTGGAAACAGAAACAGGGAGTGTTGGGTCTAGTGTGGGCAGGTCAAGTAGGCCAGGTTGAAGAAGACTGACACAAGCGATCGAAGCCCGACCTGTGAACAACCCCAGTGCAACTTAGAAGGAACACAACGAGAATATAAAAATATGTGATGAAAATCTTGCAAGAGCGGCAAGGCGGATCAGACGAGCGCTGTGTCCCTTAGGCCTCTTGTTTGATTAACCAATCAAGTTTGGTACCCCTACTTCATATTTCACTGCGTATCAGCAATAGTGTTTAATGAGATAAGTAATCCTGCGTGTGCAGATATGATGGTATTAACTCTACATGCACTGGGACCTTTATTCCTACCAATGTTTGGATATTGCTCTGATATCTGGGATAAGCAGCTTTCAAGAAATTTATCTCTTTAAAAATGGTATTCTGATCTCCAAACAACGGAAGCTAAACTTCAAATTCACATATATATATATATATATATATATATATATATATATATATATATATATATATATATATATATATATATATATATATATATATTATATATATATATATATATATTTATATGTATATACATATATATATACATATATATATATATACTGTATATATATATATATATATATATATATATATATATATATATATATATATATATATATATATATATATATATACATATGCATACATACTTACTAGATGCAGTTTACCTTTATCTTGCACTTGCTCTCACAGTTCCTGGATATTAATGTCCCTCCTTTCCATTATGTCTTTCATACCATTCATTCACACCTTTCTTTCATCTCAAAACTTCTGTATTCTACACTGTTCACCAACCTGGCTTCCTCCATTCTTTCAACATGATCATGCCAGCTGAGAACTCTATCATAATATTTTCCCTACTTATTACCTTATCATTGTCCAAAATCACTCAAGCATTTCATCTCAGCAGCTTCAACCTTCTCCTCTCTCTCATTTCATTCAACATCCAACATAACTTCCATAAAGGAGAACTGAGGCAATAATCGCTCCATACATTTATATCCTGTCTTCCAAAGGCACTCCAAGTCTCTTTCCTACTTTTGTACACACTCTCCTACCTTCCTCACTCTACCTATTCTGTCATTTGCCTTCCTTTCTCCCATCCTACAATTTAGCAAAATGTGTGTAGTATCAAAAACCTATGAGATTCAAGTTCTGTTCTTCCACTACTCATGTTACTGTTCATTCCTTTGATTTTAACTTCTATTGCCAACCTTCCCACAGGACTCCACACATTCGTATTTCTCTAATTCACACACTATCGACATCAACACTTATGTCATTTGCCTTAATCCTGTCATGCACCTTTAGAATAGGAAGTAATGTTATGTCCCAGGTCCCGATCTCCTCCCACCCAGGCGTACCTTACAACCTTAGACAGCAAGTCAATCACGCTCTCATCACAGCGCAGTGGCCTCTGATTTGTAATTACGTCAATCCCTGGTCACTTTTCTTTCTGAACCTATTAGTTGCTCGCCTTACATCCTCTTCAGTTGGACTGGTCGGCACCGTTCTCGGCTAGCACTCTGCAGGAACCAATGAAAATTAGAGGAATTTATTTCTGGTGATAGATATTCATTTCTCGGTATAATGTGGTTCGGATTCCACAATAAGCTGTAGGTCCCTTTGCTAGGTAATCAATTGGTTCTTAGCCACGTAAAATAAGTCTAATCCTTCGGGCCAGCCCTCCCTAGGAGAGCTGCTAATCAGCTCAGTGGCCTGGTTAAACTAAGGTATACTTAATTTTTCTTCAGTCACTTCCCGCAATCATTTTCCACGCATGCTTCTGTCAGCCATATCTCCTCAGTCTTTCTTCTTCACTTGTTCTTTTCACACCTTTCCTATGATATTGACCCGTCTTAATTACATTTACATCTACAGTTTTGCCCCTTTTTATCCATCCCAAATTTATATCTGCCTCAATTTATGATATAACCAAGTAATTATCAGATTCACCAGGAGCAGCTCTTTTTCCCACCATCACTTCTACGAACTGCCTCTTTCATATCTTCACTAACACATCATTTAGTAAAATTTTCTTCGCCAAATTCTCCCCCACTGAACCCTGTGAATTTAATTGTTCTTTAGAAACATCAGATCTGCAAAAATCAAGCCCTTTTCCAAACACGTTTACACACTTCTCGGAATTCTTATTTCCAGACACAGATTGACACTTCCATGTATGTAAACACGTCTCTTGAACTCTGTCTTTTCCACTTCTGGACCAACACTCGTCCCCAGGGACTTCCTGACATTACAAGCTCTACTTCTCTTGTTCAATGAAAGTATTTTCGCAATACAATGATACAACGATCATAAACACAAAACTTACCAGCAAAAGTATTTCGACGAATATTGAAGTCTAAAAGTTTTAATGAGAATAATCTTTGTGAATGTAATATCTTCCCATATTAGATACTTAACTAGGAAAATTTAAAAATGCCCACCCCATTCGAATGCATATGAATTAGTTCTAGCGGTAATGTATATATATATCCGAAACACTCAATTTTGGGAATAACTTTTACCCAAGTGAAATTATAACTGATAAGGACATTTAGCCGACGAATGATCTAATAGACTCTGTCAGTGTATCTAAATCAGTGGCCTAGGTTCGAATCATGGGTGGGGCAGATTAATTTATCAGTAGTAATTCTCATTGGATGTAAGTTATTGGAATCGATATCAAGAGATATTTAATGCTTGATATCCATGGGTTTTAGAAATACACACACAAACACACTCACACACACACACACATATATATATATATATATATATATATATATATATATATATATATACACATATACAGAAAAATAGGTATAGACAGAGCTGTAGATAAAATAGATATAATTCTCCTTAGATGCAAGTTATATGAATCTGATATTGTGAGATATTTGCTGCTGAACATGCCTGTCTTTAGAAAATATATATATATATATATATATATATATATATATATATATATATATATATATATATATATATATATATACATATATATATATATATATATATATATATACTGTATATAGGTATACATATATATATATATATATATATATATATATATATATATATATATATATATATATATATATGTGTGTGTGTGTGTGTGTGTGTGTGTGTGTCTATGTGTGTGAAAGAGAATAGTGAATTAACAAATGGAGAGAGAAACCACCCCAAAAGTTCTTGAGGAATGCTGAGCGAGTCTCTGATGTATTTCCTCATTCAGCAAAGACGGTGTCAGACTTTTTCGAAGCATGAGACCAAGTGACCTGACACGGCATGTACGTCCGCCGGAAGTAACCAGGTCCGGTGAGGATGTGTGTTTGTACGTGTTTTTTGGGGTGGGGTCCCAAGAAATGATGGGATGAAATGGGGTAAAGAGTTTCATTGCAAGGCCAACCCAGAACTTGATAGCAGGTTTCAAAAGTTAGAGACCTGTGTGTGTTGTGCTCAATATTTGAACTGGTGGATACACTGTGACTTCGAGGTAAGAAGCACATCTATTTACCAAACTGTATTTTTGTGTTTGAATAACGTGGCAGGAATCTCCATGGTTTTGCATTTTTATATTTTTTGGGAAACTAAAAGAAAGTCTTGTCTGTCCTCTTCAGATGTTTCGCTGAGTAGAGAGGTCGAGAATGTACTTAGTGGGGAAGAAATAGACTTGACCTATTTTTTTATGACCCAAAAGTTATAGAATATAATTATGTTTCAGCATAGTTTTTAGGGAAACTGGGGTCTAACATTTTAAACCATTGCTAATTGCTTGCAATCGAGTCTTGTCAGGATTGACTCACATTTTAATATTCTCTTTGCCATTTAGTCGTGTTAAATTTTATGAAATAAATTATTTTGGGTAAAGCGTGTTTCACTGTAGTCCTATGAAAGAGAGAGAGAGAGAGAGAGAGAGAGAATGCAGGGTGAGTGAGTGCCGAGGCGAGGTCCAGCAGTCCCTACCCGCTCGGTCATCATCAGGGCTACCAGTAAGGGGGAAGACGACCCGACTTGCAGTAATAGGTAAGCAACACCGTCACGTCATTCCTGGTAACAGAAGTTGGTAACATATGTACAGTATATATATATATATATATATATATATATATATATATATATATATATATATATATATATATATATATATATATATATATATAGGCCTATCTTACATTTAAAAGCGATTGTTGTATTTTTGTATATTTGTACACTATAGTAATCCAAACCACTTGACCGATCTAGACAAAATTTGCCCCTTGGCCATCATTTGATCCAACTTAGATAATAGAGTAGGTTTCAAACCCATACCTCCACCACCTTCCCTTCCCCCATTCCCCTTCCCTTTCCCTGAAATGGGGCTGGTGCTGCCTGTAGACTTAGTGACTAATGTGTTAAATAAACTCTAAGGGCTTATTATATCTCATTTCCTGTACTCAAGACTGTATAAAAGTATCTAAGCGATAAGGGACCAACTGAGGAAAGCGAAGATATTTAAGTCGGAGAATCAGTGGGGTTGTTGCTCTCTCACCACAGTAATACCTGGATAAAAGGGATAGACAGCATAGTAATACCTGGATAAAAGGGACAGACAGCACAGTAATACCTGGTTAAAGGGGCCAGACAGCACAGTAACAACTGAATAAAAGAGACAGAAACCACAGTGTTGCCTGAATAAAAGGGACAGACAGCACAGTAATACCTGGTTGAAGGTGACAGACAGCTTAGTAATACCTGGATAAAAGGAACAGTCACCACAGTAATACCTGGATAGAAGGGACAGTCACCACAGTAATACCTGGATAAAAGGGGCAGACAGCACAGTAATACCTGGATAAAAGGGGCAGACAGCACAGTAATACCTGGATAAAAGGGACAGACAGAACAGTGGTACCTGGATAAAAAGGACAGTCACCATAGTAATATGTGGATAAAAGGGACAGACAGCTCAGTAATACCTGGATAAAAGTGACAGTCACCACAGTAATACCTGTCAGTTCAACCATGATTGCTCTTAGGCTGAATGTCCATGTGAAAAAAGTAGATTTGTCAGACCATCAACATAAACCCATCCTGCTCTCCCCTCTCTCTTCCCTCCACCTTCCCATTTCCACTTCCCTCTTCCCTCCCCCTTCCCCTCCCCTTCCCTTTTAAAAGGGACAGTCACCACAGTGATACCTGGAGGAAATGTACAGTCACTACAGTAATGCCAGGGCGAAATGTACAGTCACCACAGTAATACATGGATAAAAGGGTCAGACAGCACAGTAATACCTGGATAAGAGGGACAGTCACCACAGCAATACCTGGATAAAAGGGACAGACAGCAGAGTAATATTTGGCTGAAAGGGACATCACCACAGTAATACTTTGATAAATGGGACAGACAGCAAAGTAACATTGGATAAAAGGGACAGTTACCACAGTAATTTCTGTCAATTCAACCACGACTGTTCATAGGATGAACATCAACATGAAAAAAGTACAGTAGAATGGTCAGTTGGAACGTCAACACAAACCCTCCCCTCTTCCTTCTCCCTCCCTCACCTCCCCTTCCCCCTCCCCATTACTATTTCCCTACCTCTTCCCTCCCCTTCCCTCTTCTCTCCCCTACTCAGAGACTGTCATTCAAAGTTTTCTGGCAGTGCTGGGTTGGTGAGCCTCATATATATATATATATATATATATATATATATATATATATATATATATATATATATATATATATATATAATATATATATATATATATATATATATATATAATATATATATATATATACATATATATATATATATAAATCAGATATAGATATAGACAGGGATACAGATATAGAAATAATTCTCCTTGGATGTGAGTTGTATGAATCTGATATTTTGAGATATTTGCTGCTTAACACGCTTGACTTTTTATATATATATATATATATATATATATATATATATATATATATATATATATATATATATATTATCATGGATTTGGCTATGAAATGCATTTGAAGGAATTGTTTAGATTACACTCTAGCCTGAGCAGTACTTAAACACAACCAAATCCATAATGAAATGTAACAAAAGAGATCACGTACCCAGTACACTACATTTAAACGATAAAGCCACTCACCAGTGAAAGCCAGTTGTAAATGGGTTACTTAAACTATTTTATTCACGCAATGACCACTGGGATATCTGAGGGCTGGGATGCAAGCCAACCTTATAAATTAAGTGATGCAATCACAACAAACAGTCAGCACAACATTGGATATCTAGGGTTAGTAAGGAGATTTACATGGATCAATTACACAGTGAAATAAATGCTGACTGGTGTGCAAACCAGTAGAACAATGGTAATTAAAGACTCTTCATTTATGAATCATAAATGAAGAGGCTTGGCCCTAGATTGACAGTCTGGCAAGAGACCAAGGGAGCTGAGGGTTTTGGTGCAACAGAGTGAGTGCCTTTTTGAGGCAAGAATTGCAAGGCTGTGGTTGTAGAACAATGAGGGAGGTGAGACAGCACGGTTCTGGAAATAGATTATTCCAGTTCGACTTAATACATAAAGGACCCTATCAGTAGCACTATTTTATCATTATGGAGGGAGATTTCAACTTTATATCTTTCCTATATCTTGGAAAGCAAAAGGTATTCCACCCCCAACTTAATTCATGCAAAGAACAAGACATCACTCAGTTTATACAACAAGGGAGGGTAGGAGATTTACTTGGAGGGAAGAGGAAAGGAAACAGAAATAAGGAAGTTCAGTCTTAGGGAAAGGTTACTGGTACTCAGAAGTTAATTCACAGACACATACTCTTTTATCTTCCACATTGCACATACTTTGCAATGCAAGGCAGAGTTGATAGATCCTTCCTCAACCCTTTTTGACACCAGCATCTTCATAGATAATGAGTCAGTAACATCTCCTAGGGAGACCAGGCCCATGTCTGCCCCGACCTGAGGTTAGCTGTGGACTGCCTGTTTTTCCCATCGGTGAGGGCTCGGCAGAGCTGGAAAGGGCTTGACTCTCCCTTAGGATAACACCTACTCTGGAATGACTTTCTAAGACCAGTAAATAGCTCAAGGCAAGATTAGAGTTATCCTGGGGCATAAAGGCTAACTAGCATTTGGATGTCCTTCTCATTCTTAATGTCTAGCACCCATGCTTGACCTTTTTAAAAGCCCATTCCAAAACTCTCGTCTTGTAGGGTAGTCTGTAGCCCCATTCCTAGGTCTTAGTCTAACCATCTTATCCACAGGAATTCCCTCCTTATGGATTCTTGCAATAGAGGTGGTGGCTTAATATTTATGACTGTATACACACACACACACACACACACACATATATATATACATATATATATATATATATATATATATATATATATATATATATATATATATATATATATATATATATATATATATATATATATATATATATGTATATGTATATGTATATATGTGTGTTCTTCCATGGTTCGAGCCCACAGGACGACGAACTTATTATCAACTAAAAATTCCACCATGGTAACATATTATATTGGTGGTGGAGCGAATTGATATTAAAGGACATTTGTAGCTTAATGCTTACATAATATATGTGTGTGTGAGTGTGTGTGTATTTACATATATTGTAACGAGTAAAACTCTCACACACCATCTCATCTGTCAACGATATATTATAAAGAATATTCAGTTGCTTTATTTGTTTTATCACAAAGAACACTGTTGGCAAAATTCGCCCCTGCAGACCTCTCTCTCACCAATGCCTTTGGGGGAGAATACTTTTATCTCCTTTCCTCGTTTGAGTGACTGCCAGGTACCTTAAATTCCAGGTGCTGATCCATTAGGAATGCTAATCCTTGCCCAAGGCAAGTCAGCTGACACAGAGGCAAAGGATTGACCATGTACTGGACACCATCTTGGAACTTGAGCCACGCGGCTCTCGACGCCCACAGTGACATGTGGTCACACCAACACCAGTGCTATTTACAAAGAGTAGAATCGTAATCCCCGAAAGCTATAAAAGTTCTTGGTTGGGCACACTCGCCCTTAGAATTGATCGGACACTCATCCAGGACTCCTGTCCTTTCCCTTGCTCAGTTGAACTGACCCTTCTGGACAACATGGCTGTTGGGAGCCATAGTAAACATTTGCTGTGACCTTATTTACTTGCTGTCCCCATCGCTAGCCCCCTGAAGACCAGGAAACTCTTCTCCTGCTTAAGATAGTGCCGAATTTAAGGTTTCTTTAGCCAGTCACATCCCCGTCAACCTATAACTATTTTTCTGCTTTCCCTTTTTCATAATGCAATATTCCTACAGTGAGACCTGTATTGTCTTTATAGTTGTGCTGTTTACTTTGCAAAGCAATGAAGAAGTGTAACGTAATCGTTAAAATTCAAGTTATCGGAATCGAGTTCAGTCTAGGCACCTTCTTTGTAATTCCTAGATCCCTTAACTATAGTGCTACTTTCGGTTGAGTAACCAAAGGTGTTTCGATTACAGAGGAGGAGTCAGTAAGCTGTGGATCTGTGCATCATCTTGTGTGTAGTGACCCCAATACACCATTTGCGGCACTTTTTTTAATCGGGTTCCCATTGTGTCTCTTCAAATAATTCCCATTCATTTGCATCTTTCACCTTGTATTATGGGACCTTGCTTGCCTGTCCCAGTTACGTTACCATTCTTCTGATATGTGTTCTTCTTTGTAAATATATTTAATTGTTAAGCCCAAGAGTTTACCTAGTCACTCCCCTTTTGAAGTGGACCTCAGCCGTGTTTTGATGTATATGTTTTACCTGACCTCAAGGCCAGAGTTCAAATTTGTGTTATCCAAGATAAGTTGCATATATTCCTAGTGTAACCCACTGGTTAAACTAGATCCCCAGCTAAAAAAATATCAGTATATATATATATATATATATATATATATATATATATATATATATATACACTGTATGTGTGTGTATGTGTGTGCATGTATATATATATATATATATATATATATATATATATATATATATATATATATACACATATAGATATACTGTATACATAGTTCGTTTATGATCCTTGCTGCAGAAAAATTCCACGACATATACCACTTCATACCCCTACCTAGGGAGGTCATCACACACACACATACGTACATTCACTCCCATAACCTGACCATTCACCTCATTCTTGTACTTACGAGTAGCTTTGAGCTTCTTGCATTATAAGGTCCCTTTTTTTCTGCACCCCTGAGTCTTCTTTTCCCCAACAGATACCACCGAATTATACACTCTTTTCACTAGTCTTTCGCCCCATTGTAATCACATGACTGAACCACTCTCAACTCTCTGATCAACCTTTCACTGTCTTCACATCTGTCATACTTTCAATTCAAATCACACCTTATATATATAAAAAAAACATTTCTTGACTACTTCCATCTATTATATTTTTTTTTCATTGTCGAGTCAACATTATAATTCACTCCTACAAATGGATATTGGCTCAACATTTCCTTCATATAATCGTGCCTTAGTCCTATATACATTCTAAGAATTTCCAATCTTCTGTACACTGTTCCTTGTTTTCTGCACTTGTTGTGTGCTCAGTTCTCTCATCCCGCAGTCAGTAATTTTTTTATATATATCTACTCCCAGATACTTTTCGAACCCCGTGTTCTATTCCTCGACCATTATACAAACATTCACTGTTCTCTCTTCATGCTTCCATTTACCCTCGTAACCATTTACTTTTGCACACATTTACTTACAGTTTTGCAATCAAATCGAAACTCCTTCACTGATTTCTGAATTCTTTTGTCAACCATTACTGTTTCATCTGCAAACATAAGCCATTCCGCACTTCGCTGAGAACCAATGTTCTTATCCCAGAATTTTTGGCAATAAAACTTCTCTTTTCTCTGATTCCCACGTCACTCTAGCCTCAAATTATCAAATAGCCATGAAGACATAACACAGCATTGACTTAGGCCCTTCTTTTACAGGCTAGTCACCTTCCCATCCACATGATCTAGCGTACACTTCTCTACCACTGGAAAACATTTAATTATACTTTAGCAGCTTATCTTCGACACCTCACATCCTCATCATCCTCCACTTTGCCTCAGTATTTGGTTCTATCACAGACTTTTCTTGGTCAATATAGGCTACATTGTAGCTTTTCATTTGCCTTCAAATTCCTCAAACTCGTTAAGTGCTAACAGTTGAGCCCCACATCCTCTTCTTTGCTTATACTCACACTTTTCTTCCTCTTTCAGTGCTTTTGTCCTCTACCTTACCATCTCAAGCAAGTTCCTGTCATGCATGAGTGTTCATTGTCACCTTTTGCTTTTACCTACCCATATGCCTTAGCCAAATCCCTGACTGACGTCCAACAAAAGCCAGTCCCCAAAGACACAAGGAGTGTACGAAATCCCTTGCCTCGAATGTGACCAATCTTATATCGGCTTTACAGGAAAATCACTCTCCCAGAATTCAGTACAGCATAAACATTCAGTTAGGTACATACAACAGAGCTCAGCTATTTTTAACCACATAAATAACCATAATCACAGAACAAACTGGAATATGTCTCGTATAATTTATAGCAGCAATTGTCGGTTCAAAGCCAGATGGTGGAATCAGCCTTGATTAAACAAAGAAATACAATGAAACTTTCAAGAAGCGCCTGGGATTCAGGTATAGATAAACTCTTCCTCCAACCAGAGATTAGGAGGATTAAAGAGAAATTGTCAACTTGAGTGACGTGACGGCTTACCTATGGACCTTCTGGTATAAATACCGCTTTTCTGTAACTTTTTCTCATACGCTATTTTCCTGAGGAGAGAGACAGTTTATCCTTTGAAATATAGCCTTTACTTTCCACATTTTGGCGTCCTTATGGGCTCCTTATATTTGATGGAATTCTGTTTTAACAGAAAATATTTCAGAGATATATATATATATATATATATATATATATATATATATATATATATATATATATATATATATATATATATAGAAAAGAGAGAGAGAGAGAAGACGTACAGTAGGTGATAAGTGTTACGTCCCCTGAGCGAATAGATCATATGAAATTGCGTTGGGAGAGGTGTTTCATTGCTGGTATTATACATATATACTGTGTATGTATATATATATATATATATATATATATATATATATATATATATATATATATATATATATATATATATATATATATATATATACACACACACACACATATATATATACATATATATATTAAAGACAAAGCGTAGTTGGTCAATAAGACATGCTTCATTGTTTGAAATACATGATGTTCGTAAGAAGAAACTACACTACACCGGATTCTTAAAAAAATGCAAATGTTGACCAAAGGACTTTGTGAGATTGCGTGAGTACAGAATAGAGGGAGTTGCAAGTTGATGACTGTAACAGTGGGATGATGAGTACCTGGATGTATAGCTGAGCCCTGTCTGTTCAAACTAATTAAAGATATAGGTATTTCAGTGATAGAGTGGGATTTTGGGAGGGAAAATTTGGCGGAAATTGTAATCAAGTCAAGCGAATGAAAATGGTGGGCTTAAGGACAGTGAAGTAGGAGTCGCATAAGAGGTGTGCGTCAAATTCAAATATAAGACAGAATAAGGAATGGGGCTTTGGTCTAAAGCAAGTTGGGAAAAGGGAATATAAGTAGTTGGGCGGTTGATCGTCAAATTCAAGGGCAGTAGAACTGTCAGGTAGTGATTCACAAGGAGATTAATAAGGTTATCACAAACTAAATGTCTAAAAAAAGCTATAGGGTATAGGGTATGGTGAAACTTAATTGTAAATATAAGCAACGAGCTTCAGGTGAAGAGGAAATCATCCTTGATGGAAGTATATACAGAAAGAAAATGTTAATACCAAAGTAGATATTGAAATAAAAGATACAAGTGAGAGATGATGCCTAAGAATGCAGTTCTTTGTCGGGAAGGTTCTTTGAAGAGGTGCTGCTCGTGAAACTTAGAAGAAAATGAGGTCTGAACGGTGAAAGAGTGGAAGGGGTTAGTATCTATTTGGGAATTCTTGTGGAATACTGTACGGTAAGTCTTCATGTGGGAAAGGTTCCATAGACATTTTCTGAGGAATAATATTTGCTTTTTATATGGCATATAAGGACAAAGGAAAGAGAGCTAGTCATGAGAACTATAAGGGCAAACCAGTACTTAATGTACCGCGCAAACACATATGATGATTTCGTTGTAGAAACATACCGAAGACACTAACATGAGAATGGCAGCGTGATTTTAGACAAGGACCAGGATTTGTGGATCAGAAGCTCAATACGCAACACTTGTGTTAGAAGTTTAAAGCAAAAGGAAACATTTGCCATACCCAAAAGATGGGTGCGAAGAATATGCAGAAGGTGCGAAGAATGTACAGTAGAAGGCAAATAAAAGTGGGTCTTCAAACAATGTAATGATGTGGTAGAATTTGAAAGCTTCGTACAAGAAAAAAGTTGAGTACACGAATAAGATTATACATGGGGGCCAGGTAGACAGCAATGAATGTTAAGAATTGAAATAGGTGTGATTCGTGTAGGCATTTAAGAGTAAGGTGGCTTACAAAACTGGTAAAGCAAGAAAATAAGGATGGTGTAAGAATACTGTTTCCAAGTGAAGAACGATGATTTATGAAATTGGCGCTGTTAAGCCCTGCACTGAGGTACTTTCGGCCAGTCAGTGATTAAAGACAGTCAAAAGAGGAGGATGGAGATCAAGAAAATAAAGGACATGAAAATCGACCTGGGAGAGAACTCCACACTTGCACTAAGAAGTAACAGTCAGAAGCACAGGGCAGCAACAGCAAGACTAAAGCGTGAATGGGGGTAAAAAGAAAAGGCCAAAAAGTGAATACAGCGGACGTTGCGCTGCTCACGTGACAGTGCGTCCAATGAGGTGCACTGACGGCTCTACCCCTCTACGGGATGGAGAAGAAGAAATGCTTGTATGGAAGTCAAGTAGATATATAGATGAAGTAATGATTAACTCAACTCTCTTCTATGAAAGTAAAGTATGAATGTTGCATGCAAGTGAAATAAAAGTGGGAGAAGCTGTTTCAATTTTTGTTTGCATAGCAAACATCGAGCAAGGAGGATTAAAATGATGAGAAATGTGTGGATACAAATACTCAAGTGCACCAAGGTTAGTAGAGAAAAAAAAATCATATCAGAATATTGCAAGGTGGCCTGGCCATGAGGAGAGAATGGAGGATGGCAAGAAGGTAAAAGAGTGAATGACTTAGAAACGCTGCAAGGAAGAAAAATATAAAAAACTAGAAACTACATGATAAATGAAGACGAGGCACTTTATTACCAAAGGCTTAATCCAGGAGCTACGGTTTGCAACGTACAGTTGATGAGCCTTCAGTGTTGCAGGGAAGCGGCACAGAATGGGTCAAACTTAGTGGATAAAAATTGACAGGAAGAATGCCTTACTGAATATAGTCTTGCCATTCTTTTAAGCCTTCCCGGATATTACGCATATATATATATATATATATATATATATATATATATATATATATATATATATATATATATATATATATATATATATATATATATATATATATATATATATATATATATATATATATATATATATATATATATATATATATATCTTTTTTCATTCCTGTTTTGAACATTTAGAATAGGTTTAATTGTCTCTCTCTCTCTCTCTCTCTCTCTCTCTCTCTCTCTCTCTCTCTCTCTCTCTCTCTCTTGAAGACAACCTTAAGAAGAGCAGAAATGAAACTGTTGATTACTACGAAGCTCAAAAAGAGACTGCAATCAAACCTTCCTTTTTTCATTTCGGTCGATGTGAAGGTTTACCAGACAAAGACAGACAGCAATATGAAAAGAAAACAGATTATACCTGCTAAGGAAGAAACTAAGGAACACAAAGACATGTAAAAAACTATACCAAGGATGACACTGAAAATGCTGATAAAAGGATGTGAAGAAAATAGTTATTGATTGTGTGAGAGGAAGAAACAAAGTAAAGCTTTTAAAAACAATTTAATATAAAGTGGGTTAACCACAATAAACATGGCTTGGATAGGAAAAAACAGAATAGATAAAAAAAAGAATTGAATGAAGTCAAGCGAATCAACGCAGCAGGAACGACAGCTTCAATACCAAGAAAAGCTGAGTTCCAAAAGTCCCAATCTGGAATCACGACACTTCGGCTCTTTCAGGATAAGAACATCAAGTAATTGAAAGACATTCAGCTTTACGGAATGAAACTGAATTCGCCAGTTCAAACGCTGAAACCTGGGTGCTCAGCTCATATCCTGAACCTCTTAGTACAGAACACACGAAGACAAGGCTTGTTTCCGATGTTGTTCTTCCCGTGTGTTTTATCAGAGGGCAATAAAGATAGCGCTTATCAAAGCCAAATTTGTGACGCGCTCAGCTACCCTCCTCCACTTTCATTTTACAGACGATTAGAGGCGATTCCATACGCCCTCACAGACAAATAGTACGTCTATCTATCTATCTATCTATCTATCTATCTATCTGTCTGTCTGTCTATCTATCTATCTATCTATCTATCTATCTATCTTTCTATCTATCTATCTATCTATATATATATGTACATATATATATATATATATATATATATATATATATATATATATATATATATATATATATATATATATATATATATATATATATATATATACTTATGATTATAATCACATTATTACGTGATTCGTTTATCACGCATCACCGCAGGAGAAAAACTAAGAGACTGGATGTTGGTCCTGACCGGTTTCGACTTTATTTCCAAGCCATTAACGAACGACTGATACATAGTGGCAGAAATAACAATGTATATACTACAAAGACAGTACGGACAAACAGGTTGGAGACTGCCGTTCAGGAGTGTTGACAATACAATTTGTATAAGGCCAGGGAACGAAAATGTAAAAAACTTTTCTAACAAGTTCAATCAATTTGTACCATCAATTAAATTCACTATGGAAATGGAAAAGGTGGCTGCCTACCCTTTTTGGACTGCCTAATACAGAGAACTAGTAATGTTTTCAAGCAGAGTATTTCAAGAAAACCTACGATGTCCTGACCATGTATCAGACAATGCATTAGAAGTGGCAAAAAGACTGCATCAAAACAAAAATGAACATGAGAACGCAACTAGTTTGCTTGTACTACCACATAATAGTGATATGAATAATATTTCCATCTTCTCAGTAATTTTGGAATTAATGCAGCATTTAAGAGCAATAAAACAATGAAACATATACTTCTAAAGAACTCCCCTAACAGCAGTAAAGCTGTGTATATAAAATTCCCTGTAAATCTTTTGACAACTTTTCTATTGGTCAAACTGGTAAAACACTGGAAAAGAGAATAAAACAGTATAGAAAATGAGTAAGATATGCACAGGTGACCAGTGGAATTCTTGTACATATTACTGGGAACAATCATGCAGTCAACAGGGAAGGGCAAAAATAGATAGTATATTCCAATAATGCACTGGAAAGAAATATCACTGGAATTTAGCTTTATAAAAAAAGTTATGACCTTAACACGAATATCAGTCTAGGCATGTATAAACCTGATCCTATTATGTCAAATGAAATTTGTAAAATGTTTAAATTTTAAGGAAGGCAGCAGAAATGCATCTAAAAAGGATTATCATAATCTGATTTCTATCATTAGCAGTAATGAGTTTTGTTGCCCCTTCCCT